>NC_057801.1:677118063-677150806 GCF_018294505.1 Triticum aestivum
GGTAGAAAATAAGGAGGAATGGGGCTTCATGGACATGGCCCAGAAAAAGCTGGCCACGACGGTTGCTGCCCCCTCTCCCGTCCCAGCTCCCATCCCGCACCTACACCAGCGACCATCCCCATAGCATTGACGCCCTGGTCACAGAGGACTATTGCAAAGATGGAAGCCGTGGGCGTTAGCAAGGTCTTCACGGACCTTTGCGAGCTCGTGTACATGCTAGCGCTGGCGCCTGTGCCCGTGCCCGTGCGCGCCCCTCCACCCATTGTGGCACCGGACCCGTGCGTTTGGCTGCACTAATCGCGCCCGTGCGTACCCCTCCACCCACAGCGGCGCTGGTCCCCGTGCGTTTGGCTGCACCCGCCGTGCCCGTGCCCGTGCCCATGCCCGTGCACGCGCCCCTTAGCGGCATGGCATGCTGCCGTCGACCTCTACCTCTCAGTGGCGCCAGTTGCCGTCCTCCTGCGCCCCACCCGTCGACCGCACGACGACATGATATTTGATTTACAAGTGAAGAACATTTTGTGCTGCCTTGAAGACTTCAAAAATGACGTCCCATAGGATGACAACGACAACAACGGTGCGGCACGCCGCCTCCGCCCCTGCCGGAAATAGTTTTTTTGGGGTTTAATACTGTATCTCGAATTCTCGATCATATGGATATAAATTCGCAGTGTGACTGAATGAAAGATATGTTTTGAACGAACTTGCGTTTTTCTCTCTTAATGTACATACTTATCGAATGATTTTCTATTAAAAAAACGTCAATGGTTTTTAAATATCAAACACTCGTCGCAAACGTTTTAGTTAGAACACCCGTATGCAAACCGACAGCTTCCCCAGGAAGCCAAGGAAAAATGTGCCGAGCAGGATTTCTGCATCCCTTCAACACAAACAGTTGTTTTGCATGACCCATGTGCAACCACGTTCAAACAATTGGGTAAGATTTGCATATATGTCATTTTGGGTATGTTGCCATTTCTCAAACTGGAAAAATTGACATTTGTTTATCTAGTAACATTGCCATTTGTCAACCTTGTAACATTGCGATTTGTCAAAATATGCAGCTACAAATAACTAACACTATCTAATTTTTGCAACTAAAATCACTAGCACTGTTCATATGGACACCACTAGCAGGCGTGAGTTGGTGGACGCATATGCAAATGTACCATTGATTACATACAGCAAGTCATCAGCCCACAACGACAACGAGGATACACGTTGGATTATAGATCATTTCCAACAAAACATTCTAGTAAATTTTTTCTCACACAACAAATAACAAAGCGATGAAATGAACTTTAGCTCAACCACTCATCGGCGTTGGAAACACTTGCTTTGAACTAGAAGTGATTCTCTGGGAAGGGCCATCTACTGTCAATCTCGAGACCAATGCAGGACTGATCATCCAGGCTGAAGCGGCCTATGTGAGGACCCATATTGGGATGGTAGGGAAGCATAGAAATGTCCGAGGTATAGATACAGTTGCTTCTCATAAATGGTAGTAACGTTGTGTCAACAACAGCTGGATTGCCTTCCACAATCATTGGATAGTTTTGTCCAAGGGAAGAGCGAGTTTCCTCCAAGACTTTCAATACTGAACCAGGGAGAAGGTGTTAGCGCTAGTACACTGGTATCCATCCTGAATACCCTGCAACGGATGTTGGAATAGGTCCGGAGAGTGCGACCATGCGAGATAACACCTGCTTCCTTAGTAACATCAGCAGTGCCCTGTATACAGACAAGAAGAGGTGATCCATCGGAATAAGTTGCCAGGCGCCACTGAGTATATGGGTCCTGCTCGTGATCATCAGCATCGTCATCTCCCCCTTGGTTATAAAAATTTTCAAGTATAGGTGGTGGAATGTTCACAGGACCTTGGAAACACAAGAAGGTTAATTAGTGAAGGGAAACTAGCTAACCCGCATGCATGTGGATGAAACAATTATAATTACGATGGAAGACAAACTTATTGAAAGCATTAGGATTCCATGCAAAAACAGTGCCACGAGTGGTGGCAGCAAACACAAGACCCTCGTATTGAATTGCATCCAGCACTCATCCATGTACATAAATTGATTTTTGAGCAACATCAATCGAGGTGTGGAAGTAAGGACGACAACAAGCTTATCGAAGATAGTAACAACTTCGTAGTCCGTGTAATCCCAAGAGTGGTTGGGAACTCAAGAAATTGCTATCTTCCATAGACGACCGTCACCATGATCGTATTTGAACTCAAATAGAATACTGGTGTACTCAACCTCTGGGCAGTCGTCTGAGATATTTGGAAGTGGAACCAAGTGACGAGTGTACACATTCACAAGTTCCCGCTCATAGTTGTACCCAATATAAACAACCCAATCTCCATTTGCGCCTGCCCAAGCCTTGCCCTCAAGCGATGGCATCTTAACATCATATGTATCATTATCAAGCAGCATCAACTTGCATAAGGCGAGGCTTCCCTCGTCCCTGCACTAGTCAGCAGGGTCACGGTGAAGAAGATAGCGGAGATCAAACCGCTCTTGGACCCTTGGGTTCCTTGTAATGATGTTATTAGTTGAGTCAGGAATGGTCTTGAACGAACCTGCCATGCTAGCCGAGGTGATGACGTCGCACCGACCAATGAGTTCCTCCAAACGTCATCTTTTAGATCGGGGCAAGAATAACCACCACAAAAAAAGACACATCCGTAACATTTTGGGCCGAACGAAATTTTTTCTGTCATACTTATGACACTTCGTAGATGTGGTGGGCTCCTACTTCTATGACAAAAAATCATGACAGAAAATGGGCTTTTCGTCCTGGGCGGACCGGAGACGCAGCTGCATGACATTCTTTGGGCCGTCCATGACGGAGAAAACCGTGGTAGAAGCAAGGGCAAGGAAAATATCGGGGGAGTTCCCGGTTACGGTGGGTGGTCAGGGGTCGAGCGATGCGCGTTTCTCTTGTACGTATGCGCGTGTGTGCGAGGCGTTGCGCTCTAACTGAACCTGAGCGAGGCGTTGGGCTCTAACGAACCCGAGCGATTGCACTGCAGGCTACGCATTACTGAACCCGAGCGATCGATCGATGGCTGTTAACTGAACCCAATCGAGCGATTCCTTTGCTACTGCTGCTAACTGAAGCCGATCGATGCTGCCTCTAGATGAACAGTGAGCATTGTTGGGGGGTTTGGATGAACAGTTCCTGGTGGGTGTTGGATGAACAGGAACCCGTGGTAGTAGAGGCCATTGCCGCTGGATGAACAGTACCCCGATCGATCGAGCCGGTGGATGAACAGGACCCCGTGGAGGCTGGATGAACAGGACCCAATGGATGGCTGGTTGAACAGTAGCCGGTGGAGGGCTGGTTGAATAGTAGCCAGTGGAGGGCTGGATGAACAGTAGCCCGTGGAGGGGTGGTTTAACAGGACCCCCGTGGAGAGGGCTGGTTGAACAGTAGCCGGTGGAGGAGCGCGCGGTGGAGGCTGGATGAACAGGAGCCAGTGGATGAACAGTCGCATGTGGAGGCTGGAGGAGGTCGATGGTGGATGAACATGAGCCCGTGGAGGCTGGAGGAGGTCGATGGTGGAGATGAACAGTATCCCATGGAGTCTCGCTTTGCGGTACGCCACACCCCCTCCCGATGAACAGGACCCCTATTTCGACCATAGCGCTCCAACACAAGTCTGTTTCCTCTGTTTTGCGGTATGCCACACCCCTCCCGATCAATAGGACCCCGTTTCGACCGTAGGAGGTCCGTTTCCTCCATTTTTTGGTACGGCAGACCCCTCCCGATGAACAAGATCCTGTTTCCACCGTGGCCGGTCGAACACAAGGTCGTTTCCTCTGTTCTATGGTACGCCAGGCCTCGTTTCCATCGCCTGTTCCGTCCAAGCTGGTTGGCTCCCGATGAACAAGACCCGTTCCATTGCCTCTCGATGAACATGACGCATTCCGTTGCCTCACCATGAACATGACAACGACGCAGTTTCTTTGTTCCGGCCCAGCCATGTACACGAGCTCTGGTCGTACATATGCGCGAGTAGGCATTCGAGACCCCGCCGGTATGTACGTACGTGGTCATATTTTCTTTCTTGCACCCTGTCCACTGTACATACGTGTACATGCTACATGCGCGCCTCTACTACGACACGTGTGCACCTCTACTACGACACGTGCCCTTCTTTACACGGCGACGGTTCATCACTGCAGCCTGCAGACAGACCGATCGACCATTATGTACGTACATGTTTGCGACCAGAAGGACAATGCTACGTATGCTTCAATTGGGTGGGTCCCGACTGTCAGGCACTTCCTTGCGTGCGAACATGTAGGTGGTGGGTCGCAACAGTCAGGGTGGCGAATAATTTTTTTCCCGTAATATGGATGCACTTCCTTGTGTGCGAAGATGTAGCTGCTGGGTCCCAGCAGTCAGGGTGGATGTTTTTTCACAAAATAAGGTGGCCCGTCCAGTGGGTCCCCGATGTCAGGTGGAGGAATCATTATTTTCCGTGTACTAAGGAGGCTCTTCCTTGCTACGGCCATGGACCTAGCTGTCAGCCACTCCACGTACAGTACTCTTTTGATGGAAGTCGTTCCTTGACCACGTTGACCATGTCGCGCCGAGAACAGACATGGTTTCCAATTTATTTTCAACCACGTGAATGTGCTTGTTCTAGCGCATGCTCTTCCTACTAGGAGTTCGCCACGTATAGGCAGTCCAATAGTAACTTTTTTAAGCTCCCTGTCCGGCGAGTATCTTTGGACCCCAAAGAGTTGTATAAGTTGGAAAATGGAGATTTGCATATGGCATCGGCCATTGGGCAGCTAGCTATTGCATTTGAAGGCTCCACAGAAAGAACTCGCAGGTACTATTATGACATGTGGCTTTGAATCCAGTTTGTTAGTCGTTTGCATCTCGGTTAACAAAAATAAGCTTGAATCCCTCCATTCGTAGATCAATCAGCTAAAGTTGTTAAAACAATAGTACTAGTGGAGTACTGACAACATCTATAGTGGAGTATGCAGTGCTCATAGTACTCCCTACTTCCATTTATATAGGGCCTATGTGGAGGAGAGAGATGTGAAAATGTAAAGGGAGTGAGCTCTCATGCAAGAGCCTAGCTATATACACATTCCTAGTTAAATACAATAAATATGAAGAAAGAGATAGAGAGGAGATGGAAATAAGTACTAATACAATAACCAACCTTATATATTTTTTTGCGGGAAATAGCCCACACTACTGTATGAGTGCATATAGATGATGGCTATAGATGACATGGCAGTTCCTTATAGCCATCGGCTGGCTATATTATTAACCATTCTCTAATGCATTTTTCAGAACCCTTTGACAATTGACAAGATTAATAGTACATGAGATGTATAATGTGAAAATTATATCATTGGAAGCTTGTTTCACATATGAATTTGACCATATGCTTTGTGTAAGTTGCATGTCATATATTATTACTCTAACATTTGGTCAAAGTTAGCCTCGAAAAATGCATTAGGCCCATAGATGGAAGGAGGGAGTAGTAGTGGAAGTGGATCCTTTGACGTAGATATCCCTGCCTTACCCTCCCTTTCGTTCACTTACTAGCGGACCCATTGCTTGCTAGACCCCGCATGTCAGTTACAAATTGGGTTCGACCACGTCAGGGGATCCACATCCGTAGTATACTCCCTCTGTTTTTATTTACTCCGCATAAAATGGAGGGAGTGGTAGTATAAATGACGCAAGCGGGGGAGGGGGAGGGACATCAGTTTGCTCTCAACTGTGGTCCCACAAGCGAGCGAAAATGCAAGACAAAGCGCATTCCATTCGGTGAGCGCGACAAGAGCGATGTACTATCAAAACCGATTGAGCGGTTGGCACCGGAACCACTATTCACACCAGAACCTTCGCTGCTCGGCATACGCCAGCCGCTGCCCCAAAACCACACCTCCTCTCCAGCCCATCCCCCACCATTCGATCCCCTAGCCCGCATCAAGCGTCCCCTAGTTCCCCAGAAAGCCATGGTGCGCCGCAAGATCACGTACTGCAAGATGCTGATGCCAGAGCGCCGCGCAGAAATCACGGTGGCAGTCGGCACCACAGACCTCTGTTCCCAAGCTCGCTTTGCAGCGGGCCAATCCCTGAGTTCTATAGAGCCAAGCTACAAGGAGGAGGAAGCCGATCCAGTGTTCATGGCGGAGGTTGCGGCGCAGAAGGCCCCCGATGGGTATGAGACGATGGACGTCGACTTCGTCGTGCCGGCGTCTGGGTCCCCCTTGGTGCAGGCGGACTAATGGTTCAACCTGGCGATACTAAAGGAGGACCGGGAGGCAGAGGCTCAACTCGACGTGGAGCGCGCACATGCCACTGCCATCGAGACTCTCCTGCAGGCGGAACCAGATGTCGTGGATGTGAACCAGGCGGCGGAGGCTCAACTTGACGCGGAGCGCGCGGATGCCGCTGCCATCGAGGCCCTCCTGCAGGTGGAACCGGACGTCCTCGACTTGAATCGGGTGGCGGAGGCTCAACTCGACGCAGAGCGCGCGGATGCCGCTGCCATCAAGGCCCTCCTGCAGGCGGAACCAGACGTCCTCGACTTCAACCGAGCGGTGGAGGCTCAACTCAATGCAGAGCGTGCGGATGCCGCTGCGAGCGAGGCCCTCCTGCAGGCAGAACCGGACGTCCTCAACTTAAATAGGGTGGTACTCTTGTCCGTGCAGAGCGCCCGCACGCTCCACGTGAACGAGTAGATGGAGGCCGAGGACAACCACGGTGCGGAGACACACATTGGCAGCTACGGCTGGTTCACACCGCTAGCCAAAGACAACGAGATCGTCTCGTTCCGCGAGCAGTGATGGTTTTTCTTTATGTTGTTGTTTTTAGGGATCTTTTGTTGTGTAAAAACATATATTGTTATGCAACTCGCCTGACTTTCATCATTTGGGTCAGTCTACCATTTCAGGCTGTTGGATTAATATCCTACGTCTCCTAACCCTTCTTCCTCACCTCTTCTTCTCCCCCAACAGACCACCGCACGGGCCATACAGATTCTTCCCAACATTCGGTTGGATAAACATACTGTATGAATAAAAATTATGTGTCAACGATAGGATGGCTGAGTTTGGTTTGTTCACATGCGGTAGCACGTGTCAGTGAGGGTGCGTTCCCTTGGTTGGGTTTGCGGCGTGCAGGAGCGACTGTGTGAGGGTGCGGAGCGACCGTTTGATGGTGCGTTGAGACCGCTACAGCCGTGCGCAAGTGTACCTCCTTGGCAAAAATGTGTGGTGAAGTATGGCAATGCAAGGCTCAGACCCAACCAGGATAAGTACGTGCGTACTAGGAGTACTGGTGTTAATAAAGAAAGGCGGGGTTTTCCTTCGCGGGATTAATTGATACAAATCCTTGTTTTACGTGTCAATTAATGCATATTTTGCCTCCAAATCCCAAAGAGTTAACCATCTCACTCATCATCGCTTGATTAATGCAGCGCCATGCAAACCAACCTTCTCACTTCCGCATGCATGCAAGGGTATATTAATGTCCTTGGTTGCTAGTACGAGGCAAACCCCATCAATTTTGCCTCGATTAGTGTTAGTGGCCTTTTGCAAATTGTAAATTATATATACTGACATTGTGTACAGAAAATGGAGGTAGTAACTATTTGACTTCCTTCCCATTGCGGTGATGTCGATGATATCTCGAACGTTGTGGTTTGACGAAGTGCATTCGACGGAGAACACCGTTGAGGGAGACCACCGGATGTACGTGCTGCCTGCAAGCCAAGAGAACAACCATATTTGCATCTAGGAAGTACATTTAACCAAAGGACGCGTAAATGTACTAGTACTACTAGTACACAATAGCGTCGCCTATCCAGCTTAGTGCGGTGAGGTGGTTTCTCGAAGAAGATGATGGAGAAGCGGAGTCAGCGAAGAGTGAAATGATGGTTTCTTCGTCCGTGCTTTGTGATTTTATGCCTCAATGCTTTGTGATTTGTGATAGAAGGGACATGGGAGTAGACTCTATGCTCTATACTATACATGCGTCCAAGCACGGGAGCAAGAGGAGAGACGTTGCATTTTTCTATTCCTTCAATCAATCAATCAGGGAGCTTTGGTTCCACCTTTTTGGCTTTGGCAACACCGTCCACAATGGTTCCCGTCGATGCCAAAAGCTATTTTCACATTTGGCTACACATTGTGGATGCCCTTAACCGCACCACTTGCTTTTGCTCCTGTGTGCTATCTATACAAATCTCAATTATATTGATCTAAAAAATTATAGAATCAAGATTAGTAAAAAGGAGGTGATTTTGCCGCGCGGCTAGCGGGGGAGGTTTCTTATTTTTAGTGGACGTTGGCCTGGCGGTTTGCTAACATGCGGTCCCACGTGTCAGTGCTTTACCAAGCTGATCCGCGTCCCACTTGAGGCAGAACAACGACAGAAGCAACACGTGGTTAACTTGAAGGAGATCTTATAAAAAAAACTCGAAGAAGATGAGGGAGAAGCGGATTCAGCAAGGAGTGAAATGATGGGTGCTTCGTCCCTCCAACTTATTTTTTTAGCATTATTACTTCGTCCGTCCAACTTAACTGCGGGAAAGGTATAGCTTTGTGATCTGACGCCTCATTGCTCAATACTACGCCGGCGCCATGACTGGGGTGCTTCACCCCTGCTGCTCTGCACTGTATTTCGGTATGCCATGTGGACCCGGTAGCATGATGTCCCACATGTCGGCGAACGGGAGTAGAACATTTATGAAAGTGAGCGATCCACTCTTACGACGGAGGAGTACACGACACGGCGGCCCTGTGAACTGTCACTTGTATTGTATAATACTATAGTTTTGCTATTTCGCATGATCCATCGATACAAACCCGATTAAACAGGAAAGGGCGGGATTTTTCCCACGCGGTAGATGATACTGGCCATACATTTCAAAGGCAATTTCAATGTATGCAAACTAAATAATTAAGTAACAATATGATATCTAGTAAAACTAAAAAGACATATGATTTATTGTGTTAGAGTGTAGTAGTATTGCTGTATTGCATAGTTGTTAGATGTAACATGCGAGAATGTTTAGAGATGTAGTTTTGGAGGGCCTACAGAGAGAAAAGCCTAATACGGTCACCGAACTTCAGAATACGCTCATTACGGTCACTATATACGTTTTGCGGTGATTATACGGTCACTTGCTCACCGTTCAGCATCAGATTGCACTCTGTTGACCGGCCAAATAGTCTGTGTGGCACCATGTTGACTAGTTAAACTGACCACGTTCCTTGTGGGTCCCACATGTTAGTTCACATAGGAAAAAGGTCAGATAAACACAAATTTACCCAGGCGCGACAAGACTCCAACCCGTCCGCGGGAATCACCTGGTTGTGTATTTGTCTGTCAGGGCCTGGTGTGTGCGCGTGGACGTTTAGGTTGAGCACTTGAGCGTGAGAGTGTGTGTTGGTCGTGTGGTGTGTGCATGCATGCGTGCGTGTGTGCGTGTGAGTGTTGCGTGCGTGCATGGCTGCGTGTGTACGTGTGATTGTTGCGTGTGTGCGTGGCTGCATGTGTTCGTGTGAGTGTTGCGTGCATGCCGGTCGTGTGCATGTGTGCGTGTGTGTATAATCACCACACCAGCTCCTGTGTGTTAAAACAGACGGCTCAACATACCAATACAAGGCCAGCTTGTCCGCTATGCCCGCGGTCATGACTTTGAACCACCGTCCAATATTTTTTTGTCGTTCGTTTTCATTCTTACTAGCAAGATGCCCGTGCATTGCACCTAACATCAAGATGCATTTGTATGACTAGTTTATCTTGTGAGAGAAAAGGATGAATGTGGGAAGGCCTTATTTGCAAATGTGGAGAGGTGTGTGGGTACCTTTTTGCAAAATTGCCATAGTTTCCTTCCTATCCGTTGGATATAAATCGGACGGCCTTTGTTGCATGATGGCAGGCACACCATCATCACCAACTCTGTTTTTTTATAAGAGTGTAGAAGAGTAGATACAAGCTGATAGGTGGTTCCAATGGTAGTGAGATAATGTGATGCAACACTAGAGGTACAACGTGGAGCATTTAACTTGTCAACTAGTCGTGTCTTGAGCAAATACAGAGCTGTACGGTGAGCCCATGACTGTACAATAACCACAAAACGTAAATGGTGACCGTAATGAGTGGATTCTGAAGTCTAATGTACATATCGTGCTTTGGCTCCAAATACAACGATCGTCACTATATATATCACGAGAGAAAGATGAAACATGCGCGAATGTGCTGGGGGCTTATTTTTAGAGAACCTGGAGATAGTTTGTGTGCATACGTGAAAGGGGCGTAGAGGGGGTGTATGCGATGAGATGCTCTTCGTTTCTCTTTATTATGACTAACTTTATATATAGTATAAAAATATAAAATTCACAGTGCGGAATAAATATCATTGTGGGCACGATGCAATGCAAATTAATGTTCATACTCCTCCATATAACTTTGTAATATTTTATATATGTAGAAATTCTAAAATAATTTTTTGGCCACACTTTATTCAAAAGGAATGTTGTATGCGAAATAAACGTGAAGAGATGGCTTTTTAGATCAATGGAGTACGTGATGTAACATGTGTGAATGTGTAGTTGATGTATTTGGCAGGGCCTAGAGATGTATGTGTGCGTATTACGTATTCGAGAGAGGCATGGATAGAGGGGCCGGTGGGGGAGGGGGGCGTGGGAGAGATAACACGAGAAATGAGAGAGGTCTAGAGAGAGAGAGACTAATATATGATGTCACGGCGAGAGATCACTTTGGGTGTGTATATGAAGGGGGGAGGGTATAGAGGCACGAGGAGATTTTTTGTGTGTGGTGTCTGTGTTGGTATGTGTGGGTGTGAGAAGATAACAAGACCTAGGGGCAGAGGTGAGGCCCTTGGTTCGGTTCCGTCCTGCGCCACATTGGTCGGCCCATGACACATTTAGGGAGATCCATGGATGACTTGTCGAACAAGACATCGATAGCAGAATGTGAAGGACTCTATGTCCACTGACAAAGCCGGCTAGGATTTGTAACCCTGGGTTATTGGACTAAGGTAATCCCTTATCTCTGATATTACTATTCATCCAACCTAACTTTAAGGGGCATCCTACAAAATGCTCTGCTAGAATCATACTCGTTGATTAGGAAGAGAGCTGTGAGACAATGCGTGAGAGACAGGCCTAAAGATAATGTGCGTACAGGAGACACGTAGGCAGGTCTATGTGTATAGAAAGGGTCGATGGAATTGTGCATGTGTATGCTTGTGAGAGGAAGAGTGCTTGTGATAAAGGTTAGTGACACTACTAGGAAAAGGGCTATAGCTAATATGAACATTAGTGGCGCACCATGTGTAGGTATGCCATTAGTGTCAATATCACTAATGGCGCACCACACCCACGGTGCGCCACTACTAACAATTTTTTTTCAAAACTAGTAATGGCGCACCAGGGTATAGTGCGCCATTACTAGTTATAACTAGTAATGGCACACCACACACTCTGTGCAGTCAGAGAATGATGTGGCATACCCGGTTTTCGTGGCCAAGGTTCCAGAGGGCAAGGGCTTTGTCGATAGCACCATCGGGGGTATGATCGTCTTGCGGTTTGATGACATCTTCGCTATGTTTAACCTTCATCCTCTGCACTACACCTTCATTCGGCTATTTTCGCTCAGTATGGAGATGCGGATCATTAGAGACAAGACCCCGGACATCGTGATAGTTGACCCCTTCTACATGCGTGCCAAGATCTTGGGCAGCACTGGGGACCGGCAAGTCGTGAGTTCATACCTCGAAGGCGTCATTCTAGCAAACCCAGATAAGGATAACTTCCTCGTGCCTTACTTTCCCGAGTAAGTCATCCCCTCACCGCCCCGTAACATATGATTTCTTAGATTTTGATCGTTCTTTTTTTCTAACATTCCGTGTTTTGTGAAGTGACACACACTGCACACTCATCCTCTTAAGCCCGAAATATTCCATGGCCATGTATTTCGACTCGGACCGTCAGTCGAAGAAAGACTACACAAATATCAAGAAAGTTCTTGATGAAGCTCTCGCCGGCTATGCCAGATTTGGAGGCACCTTCAGGAGGCCAATTTGTAGGTACGGCAAGCACGTGTTCACCCACAATACGACGTTCCCCTGCGTCAAGCAGCCTCCTGGCAGTCAGAAGGATGCCTACTACGCCCTCCATCACATGCAGGTGATCATACAGGACCATAATCACCTTATGCTACCAACTAATCTCAAAGATTGGGCCGCACACTTGTCGGCAATCCCGGACGCGGACATCAGACAAGAATTCTTTTGCATCCAGTCGGAGTTTGCGGAAATCATCCATCAAGATGTCCTTCGTACCTCGGGGCAGTTCTACCTCATAAATCAACCGTCCAACAGTGAGATAGAAACAACGCTACAAATGCAGGCTGACAACGACCGCGATTTCATGACCATCACAATAGACGGCGGCTTCATCCATGCTCCGGTCCCTGAGTCGAGTCGAAAGTAGTGATGCTATGTAGTTCTGAAATATCGATTAGCTCATGTTGTAATTAAACTTTAATAAACTTGTATGCCTCTTTAGTTCGGATAGTCGTTCAACTTATATGTAATCGATGCTATTTATTAGTAGGACCATGAATCGTGCTACTAATGTGTTGCTTTTCTCTTCCGATACTTTTGTTGAATACTTATATATTGCTTATGTATTGTCTGTGAATTGCTACTAACGTTTTGTCTGTATAGTGCATAGAGATGCCGTCGTATGTCGTGTACAAGGGTAAGGTTCCCGGAGTGTACGATGACTGAGAGAAGTGTCGGAGACAGGTTCACCGTTTCAGCGGTAACATTTACAAAGGGTACACCACTAGGGCAGTGGCGGAAGATAGATACGCACGCTATCTAGCGGCAGAGAGGAGGGAGTGTTGGAGGAACCGGATGAAGACCAGTTTCATCGCGATGATGCTCATCGTGATGACCGCAGCTCTCTTCTATGTGATGGTAGTTTAGATTATCGATATCGACTTGTAATGTGAAGACAAACTCACTACTCACGATCTCGAGACTTGTAATGTTCTAATTTTGTTTGGTATTTTGAATTCGGAGACTAATATGATGAATTGTATTCGGAGACTAATCTTCTATTGTATTCGACAAATCTGCTGTTTATATGTTGTGCTGTCTATATTCTGTGCAGTAATGTATTTTGTAACCTGTGCAAATATCAGAAAAGAAAAAAAATAATTCCTAATTTTCATAGTAGTGGCGCACCATATTGCACTTTAGTGGCGCACTGAAATAAACACACCAGTTGTCGTGGATTTGTCACAGCAGATGTCCTTAGTGTCAGGACTTAGTCGCGAGGCCAACGCATCTATGTGGTAGCTTGAGAGGGGTTGAGTGGGACGAGAGACGCAGGGCGGATCAACACGCAAGACAAGGGTTTAGACAGCTTCGGGCCCCGGGAAACATCATCCGGTAAAAACCCTACATGCTGTTTGAGGCTAGGTCTCATTATCATCACGAGGGAGTCGCCGTAAACCGGCTCTCCTCTTTGTGTCTAGCCCTAAGATTGTTTCTACTTGCTCGTAGCTTGTCCCTCTTTGGGGAGCCCTGCCCCTCCTTATATATGTTGAAGGGGCGGGTTACATGTGGAGTCCTATTAGGATTAGGACTAGTCTCCCTTCTAATACAAACCGAATACAAGTCCGGGTCTTCCTTGTAAAGTAAATATTCCTCACATCTTTTCTCTTAAACCAGCCCACCATAGCATGATCCGGCCTTCCATAACCGCCCGTTGGGCCACCGGGTCTTGTCGCTCCTCTGACCCGCCTGCCTGATTACCAATGAACCGTAAACCGCCATGTCCAAGTGGGTTGCAAGTGAATCTCCAAACTCTAGCTGGGTCATACATCCGGCGGTTTATACCGCGGGGTATATCCCCGACATTAGCCCCCAGTTTAATTTGGATTCATCCATGTTAAACTGATCTGCAACAAGAACAAATTTGTCGGGTTGTGCTCCGGTTTAAATATACTTGTAAGCCGGCACTTGATCATCCTTAAATCCTTGTCATTTCTTCCTTCCAAGTTAATAACCATCTTCATAATCAATTTGCTTGCAGAAGATATTTGTAAATAAAGAATCCATTTGAATCGGCCTTCAATGCTTTGACTTGACAAAAATATTAGTCTCTGAAATATTCAACTGATATCCAGCCGGCTTGAAGATGTAAAACTTGCCGGTTTATGATTACCACCATTGTCTGGTTATAAAAACTGATAATTCCGGATCATGATTGTTGCCAACACCGGTTCATGATTGTTGCTAATGCCGGTTCATGATTATTGATGACGCCGGGTTACAGACACAGGGTCATAATGATTGGTGACACCGGGTTAATCCAGTTTGCTCAAAACAAAGAATTTGAAAATAGTTCTCCGATAATAATATAATACCTGTAGCCCCCAAGTCTTGAGCAGAACAAAGTGATGGCTTAAGACTTGCTTCAATATAAATACTACCACTTAAGAAGAAATCCATGTTGTTCATCCCAGTGACTAGTAAAAACCGAATACTCCATACTATGTAGCCCCCAAGTGCCGGGTCATTATGCAATAATGAGTAGGGACTTTGTAGGTATAATCATGTAGATTTGAGCAATGATGTGTAGCCCCCAAGGGCCGGCTCAGTAAGATAATATTGAGCTGGGACTTTAATATATACTTCAATGAAAATAACATCATATGATGTAACCCTCATCATGGGACTTGAATCCACGTCCACAAGGTTTAGAGCCTTGTGCTTTACCAACTAAGTAGTGGATTCTTCAATATAATGAATAAAAAGCTTTGTATCTTCAACTGTTGACAGGAGCAATTGGTAGCCCCCAAGGGCCGACTCATTATAATGTGATGAGTCGGGTCTTCAATAATATGAGCAGAAAATTACTTTGCATTAGCCCCCAAGTGTCATCGTGCATGCTTGCAGCGACATGAGACTTGCATGTAATCTCAATTTGAATAATGTAGCCCCCAAGTGCCGGGTCGTGAGCCTGCAGCGACTTGGGACTATTCCTTCCATTGTAGAATAAATCATATCCTTTGATAAAATAATAACTGTTGCGCTAAAGCGACTTTGAAAACTCAATAATACCGGTTACTAATAACCATAAAAATCCATCCATGTTGGCTATTCAAGATAACATAATCTGGTATGAAAAACCTTATTCATTCAATATCATAATGAAAATTCAGCCAAGTTTGGCTATTTGAATAATATAACCCAATGATTTATAAGCGCATGATTCCAATGGCACAATCCAAATATGTACTGGCGACTTATAGTCCAAAGCCAGGCCAGGTTAACAAACACCGGATAATTTCTCATCATATACTGGCGACTTATCATCTTAAAGCCAGGCCGGTTTAATAAACACCGGATAATTTATCATCATGCTTTATTCAACCTGTCTCTGCATACAACAAGTTTAAAGTGTCCTGGCAGTTTACCGCCGGACGGGTCATAATGCCCAAGGTTTATAACCAAGGCTGCACTTAAGAATAATCACTGAAATATATCATACCTATGATATTGAATCACATCATTGGTTTACCGATTTTTTGTAGTAAGAGTGATAACCCCAATCTTGAGTAATGATAACTCCTTTCATACTGTGCCGGTTGATAATAAACCGTACCGGGTTGTGATAAACACCGGTTTAACCATATATAACACTGGCGACTCGTAGTCAAACCAGACCGGGCTGATAGTCTCCGGATTATAACTTGATCCTGTATTGACAACTTGTAATTGAAAGTCAAGCCGGGTTAATGAACGCCGGTTTACTCCATAATTTGATGGTAATAGAAAATCAAAACCGGGCAGATAGTCTCCTGATTAAGATTTGACCGTGTTCCGCCAATTTGTATTTGAGAGTTGAACCGGATTAAAACGTTGTCAGTTTAAAAAATGCAACAAAAATCAAATAACAGTTATGAAAAAATATGGAAGCAAAAGCAATGATAAAAACCGTTTGCAAAAATATGCTATACTGAGCTGATCAGATCATATTACCATGGTCGGACAGGATCAAGGCCCCCGATAGGAGTGACAATGATTCAAGTCAGCCAGGTCCCCAAATGATTCGTGGCATATATGCCAGATCAAGAGGCGTGGCAATGGTTCGGGTTCGACCATGCCCCCAAGTGATTTTGTGGCCTTCGGCCGACCAAGAGGCGTGGCTGGTTCAGACTTGACCATGTCCCCAAATGATCTGGTGGCTGTCGCCTATCAAAGGGTGTTTGTTGGTTCGGACACGCCCAAGGCCCCCAGTGATATATAAAAAACAAATGTCAAGGGGTAAACCGGAGGCCGCTTTAAACAGAACCACTCCATGTAACCTCGCATGACGAGAAAGACAGAGACCCCGCTTTATGAAGCAGAAGCCCCCATGTGATCAATAATATGTTAGGCCAATAAGGCAGGATATCCATGTTTGAACCGCGCATCATGGCAGCAGGTCCTCTTTGGTACCCTTTAGCTTTTTGCAAGAAATAAATCCTTCTTGAACCGGGATTTTGAACCGAATATTGAGAGCTTCAAGGATTTGTGGGAGACATCTTTCCCTTCAACCGGATTGTAAACCGAAATCTACATTTTTAGCCGGAAATTTTCTGATGGCCTTTCAACTCGAACTTGCGAGAAGTTAATTCCTTTTTTGAACCGGACATTGTTAAACCGGATTGTAAACCAGATATTTGAGAGCTTCAATGAGACTGACTTCTCTTGAGCCGGATTTTAAACCGGAATCCTTTCTGATGACCCGGATCTTCTTCATTGAGCCGGGATTTTGTAACTGTCATATACTTTCTAAGCCGGAAATTTTCTGACGGCCTTCAAATAACAGTAGCCTCCTGGACCGGGTTATCTTTCCCTCCATCGTCCTGGGGTTCTTAAAATTGCTTAAACTGGCAGGATTTGCTGAGTCATGTCATTGTAGCCCCCGAGTCTCAAGGTGACTCAAGGAGTTGGCTTGAAACTCTCCATATTTGACCGTGATATGAACCGACATAACTTGTATATCATTGGTGTTGATAGCACGATGTAAATCCACAGAAGGTTGAGGTGACCGCGGCGGGTTATAAATGATCCCGTATGAACCGTGTCAGTAACTCGGCCAATGGTTCCTTCCAACTGGCGATTTGAAGTTAACCAAAACTGTAGTGGCGGCGACTTGTGCGCCTGCTCATTGAGCCATCCAGTGCAGACGGCGGTTGATGATAATTTGCCTCCAATTTGAAAGAAAACCGGGCTACCCAAGCTGTAACTTGCTCATACCCAATAAACAGCTCATGCAGACAGGTGCGGCCCTGGTGTGTTGATGTTGACCAGGCCGCAATAGACGGACGGTAAAGACGTCCTCAACATCATAGGCGGCTCAAACAGATGAACCGGCCGCGGTGTTGTAAACCGGCGCGGACGGGCGAGTTAACCACGTCGTTTTGATGTAATGAACAATTGTCCTGCATCGACAATATTGCAGACCAAGGCAAAGATAAACTGCTCTTTGACAAAAATAATATGTGCCAATAAAATGTATTTTAGATGAATATCACCTGATGTGCCAGGCCGGAAATAATCCGCCATGAAATTGATGATCGCTAGGTGGAGTTGAAGTCGCTCACGGGTGAACCGACCGCGGCGTGGTAAACCGGCGCGGACGGGTGAGTCGGCCGTGACGTTTGTAAGCCAGCGCGAGCGCGTGAACCGGCCGCGTGAGCGGACGGGCGAGTTGTCCGTGGCGTTGTAAAGCGGTGCGGACAGGCGAGCCAGCCACGGTGTTGTAAGCCGATGTAGGAGTCCGTTGAGTAAGGACGACCACCCATGCTAAATGATGTAGGCATTCCTCCATCTTCGCGGTACAATGCCACCTTGTGACGAATAATTCTCCTGCATATAAAACACCGCAGGGCAAAGTAGTTTTGCTCGCATGAATTAAACGTGCTTAAAAAATAAATAGGATAAATAGCACCTGGTATTTTTAGTTGCGGCAACTTTGACCGGCCAGTGGCGACATGGGCTGCAGCGAGAGAGCCCCGGCGAAGTAGAGCAGGAGAGACTTGGAGCTAGGCACTGTCTTTGATCCGCCACCACTGCTGCCTGTGAGCCGCTCGTCGCCCGTGCAGGGACCGGCCGCCGAGGATGTAGCCGGTTTAATGTTTTTTTACATGAACTAGCATAGTTTTTGATTTCCATTGGCGCTTGGCCCTTCACGTGGGTGGCAGGCCTGTAGTTTCAAGATGTGACAGCACTACTGTTGCTGGACCAGCTGGATGGACTTGAATGCGTGTGTGCGGAGACGGCCTGCGATTTGGCAGCGGCAGCGTAGCAGAAACTGATGTTCATCTCGGCGGACTGCCCGCCCAGGAATCGATCTCCATTTCTGCTTTGCGGCAGCTGTGCATGTACTGAGTACTCTTCTTGATCCAAACGTTGGTAAACTTGGTGATGACAGCAGCTCGGAGTTTTTTTTGTTCCAGAGGCAAATCAATGTCCTGCCTGCGATATTATTTTTTTAATATAAATTTGACTGTACGTTGGCGTACGGATCCGTACCCTGCAGCTCGTGTTTCTTCATACAGTCCGCCTCCCTGCGTGTACGCATAGCCATCAGAAGTACTAACTAAAAAAAACTGAATTAACACTCAAAACCACGTAGGATGCACAGATCCTCTTGTCCTTTTGTGATGATGTGGAGTAGTAGTACGACCGGGAAGTAGTACTAGTAACACACCGCCTCGTAATAGTAGCGACGCGCGATAGCATCCCGAGAAATCGATCCGGTTTTGGATTAGACTGCTTGTCGGTCTCGTCAACTCAACGATTTTGCTGGATTCTTCATCGGAACGGTCCTCCTTGGTCTTAGCGCCTTACGTGTCCAGCCAATACTAGGTGCTGCAGAAATTGGCCGTATTTGCTTTCTTTGGTATTTAACGACTGTCAGTTTCGGCGGATCATCGGATGGCAGCGGCAGACGCGAATATCTTTAACCCTAATTCTCCTTAAACTCCAATCTCATAGATTATAAATCTAAACTGATGAACTTGAAGCTGACACCGATCTTTTCTTTATCTGAACAACCGCGAGCTTCCCGTAACCCTGGAAAGATCCCTCCAAGAACTCAACACCACCGTGCGCAAGCCCCACGGTGGGCGCCAACTGTCGTGGATTTGTCACGGCAGATGTCCTTAGTGTCAGGACTTAGTCGCGAGGCCAACGCATCTATGTGGTAGCTTGAGAGGGGTTGAGTGGGACGAGAGACGCAGGGCGGATCAACATGCAAGACAAGGGTTTAGACAGCTTCGGGCCCCGGGAAACATCATCCGGTAAAAACCCTACATGCTGTTTGAGGCTAGGTCTCATTATCATCACGAGGGAGTCGCCGTAAACCGGCTCTCCTCTTTGTGTCTAGCCCTAAGATTGTTTCTACTTGCTCGTAGCTTGTCCCTCTTTGGGGAGCCCTGCCCCTCCTTATATATGTTGAAGGGGCGGGTTACATGTGGAGTCCTATTAGGATTAGGACTAGTCTCCCTTCTAACACAAACCGGCTACAAGTCCGGGTCTTCCTTGTAAAGTAAATATTCCTCACGCCTTTTCTCTTAAACCGGCCCACCATAGCATGATCCGGCCTTCCATAACCGCCCGTTGGGCCACCGGGTCTTGTCGCTCCTCTGACCCGCCTGCCTGATTACCAATGAACCGTAAACCGCCATGTCCAAGTGGGTTGCCAGTGAATCGCCAAACTCTAGCCGGCTCATACATCCGGCGGTTTATACCGCGGGGTATATCCCCGACACCAGTGGAGCATTACATGAAAGTGCGCCATTAGTAACCCAGAGCACAAGGTAAATATGCCCCCTGGGAGGCATAGTAATGGCACACTGGTGGACATAGTAATGGCGCACTATGTGGTGCGCCACTATTATCTGGGATACTAGTGGCGCACCAGAGGTGCGCCATTACTTTTTTTACCAATCGCGTGTTAATAGTGGCGCACCTGTAGTGCGCCATTAATAGCGAAAACAGGTGCGCCACTAATAGCCCTTTTTCTAGTAGTGTGAAAACAGTTGTAAATGGTTACGAGAGGGAGGGAGGTTTATATCGAGAGCATGTCTGCGAGAAAGACACCTCGGGAGAGAGTGTGTGAGCATGTGTGAGAGACCACCGATGGAGAGTGAAACTACACATAAAAGACTGATGTACACATTGATTAAATATATAAATTGTATACAAATATTAGGATGGGATCATGATATTTGCAATTCACGTAAGGAACGGTCATTGATCCATCAGACATCTAGATTTTATCGAATTTGAGCATGTCTATGTTATTATTCGACATAATTGATCCACTTAGTTAGTATTTTGAACTCCAGACAATGCATCGCTTTAGCAATCGAATATAAACGTGAGTATAGTTCATGTTGTGTGTGTAAAGCACATTACACATACGAAAGTTACACAATGAACATTATAAATAGCTAGCTATGAACTAGCATACATTTGAATTCAACTTAAGGTGGTTTAAAAAAATCAAATTCAACATGAAGTCCATTCAATTATTTGAATTTGATATCATGGCATTTGTAAATCATACCTAAGTTATGGGGGCACCAATCTTTGCTCTGCTTTTGTACATAATAGCATATATAGTTGTGTAAAAAATAGATTCGAATTTAGCACCTCCATTCCAAAATTTCAAAAAGAAGCGGATAATTTAATGAGGTTTTCAAACATACAAGGTCAAATTTAATGTTGTCTATTTAGGTCAATCCTCAAAGTTCAAGAGTACTCGTAAACGTGAATGCTTCTGTTTCAATGTTTCGAACGAAGCGCTAAAAGAGCATCTACTAGCCCGAAACCACATGACACCAATGTTTGGTAGTGGAAGGAAATTACTTCTCTAAGTCGGACCTGTGAAACCTACCGGCCCGACATCCAAAGGTCTAAACTGGGGTAGGTTTGTAGCTTCATCTCCAGACGTCACGCAACCGCCTCCAAAAACATTCATACACAATGGCCGCATAAGCACACATGCGCACGGCCAAAATCGCTCCCGCCCACTATTTGGGACACCTGGGATTACCATCCTACCCTGACCCGCAGTAGGTCCAAAATTTAAGAGGGGGGTAAAGTTTGTACTTTTCCCAAATTTCAAACAAGCGCATCCCATCTGTTCAAAAAAGCTAAAAACAAGCGCGTCCCAGACCGAAACATGGTTCTCCCTTATCTCCCCCCCGCTCCCCGTCCGATTCCCCATTCGTACTCCGTGGGCGCCAAAACTACCTCTCCACCAGCCGCGAAACCCCGGCGTACCCCATCCCACCCATCAACCACCGCCCTCCTCCATCACGCCAGAGCCGATACCCCGACGTCGCCGTCCACCGCAACCTCAACCGCAATGCCCTCCATGGCTAGTAGTTGAAGCCGAGGCCGAGCCGTCTGTACCCGAGCCAGTTCAACCACGCATTCCTGTGCCTCACCGCTACCGCTCCAACTTTGCCACCGTCCACTGCAGCAAAGCTGTTCCTACTACACCGTCCTTTGCCGCCTTGGATCTACTTCCCCTCTGCTGACATACGGCCATGGCAACATAGTCAAAAATTTGGCCATGGGTTCGTCCAAGCCTGCACCCTCCTCGAGAACATCAGTTTCCCCGGCAAAACGAAGAAGATCAGCGCGACATGTGGAGGCGACCACACCAGCAACCGAAAATGGTACTCCTCTTCCCTTATTCATACAAATCTTATGTGTCTACTTGCACGGTATTCATCCAACAGAAGACACTAGTTGACCGCTTCTTCCTGATACTAGATGTTCCTAGTTACTTGCGATGCACAAGGTTTCTCCTCATATACTATTTAACCTAGCTAGAGGTCGGTCGCCCCCTGGATTTCAATTCCTAGTTAGTTGATTCCCAATTAACGGAAGCATTCCCCGGCATAATAGGCGCTAGTCCGCCTATTACACCGAGGAAGCAGCGCCTCGGTGTTTATCTTAGGGGCGTGTGGGGCCTAGAGCTGCTGGAGCCTGATTTGAAGGTCGGCCGGGATTAAAGGGATGGCCTGGGGGCGCTGCCAAGCACGGCGGGTGAGGTTAAGGGGAGGGCAGGGCGGCAGAGGCAGGGGTCTGGGTTGGAGGTCGCTGGCGGTTCGAGAAAGATCGTCAACAGTGACTGGCGGGAGGTAGACAAAGGCCATCTACCTGTTCCTTATAGATCATACGGTTCATAAAAAGAATCGACTGACCTATTTATTTTTAGTCGACTGTTATCTTGATAGGACCACATGTAGTGGTGTGCTGGAGGAGTACTTGCATTTCCTGTGCTCATATATTACAAAATCAGACGGAGTAGAATCTAATTTTGTTTTCCATGCAATGTTGTAGAGCTATCATATGTCTCCTGTCATTTATTTTTCAGCCACCTTCTATCTGCTACTTTTACAGTGCACTAGTTCTGCACACACTTCACCCAGACTCTCACTATTGTGTTTTTATGCAAGGGTATTTCAGACCCTGCCTTGACAGATGCAGAAAAGAGTAGAGAGAAGTCGCTCCATCGTGGTACGCGGCTAGTCCAGACACGTTTCAAGGCTTTAAAGGGTGTAGTGTCAACAGATGGAGGCAGGGAACATAGCTCTGGAGTTTATGATCTCGCTCGCCGTGAACCACCATCCCAGGTGCTTGCTTTAACTTCACAGTGTCATATGTGGTTGCATGTTGCATATGGTGTCTAGCTTGTATTCGAAAGGCCATAGTTGGTCTTTATCAAGATAAGGAAAGATATTTTTTACATGAACCACCATCCCGGGAGCACAAGAAGACAAATAGCTAGTCAGGGCACTGGCCGAGCCAGTGGCAATCCCAGCACAGACATGCATCACCTAGAAGCCAACTAAAAAGCCACGATGGTGGCGAAGCAGCCCACCTCCCACCAGGCTCTCAGGTCCTAGATGATCATGCTCACCACTCCAGCCGGATGTGTAGCTTGTATTGCTTCCAATTTGGTTAAATTGCATCTTCTTAGCTTGCACATTATACCTTCGAATATGACATGCCTTCCTATTTTTGGTACATACTAGTACATCTGTCTATTAACCATGTTCTTACATCAAACTAATGTTCTTGTATATCCCTCATCAATAACTTATGATGAGGCAGTCAGGCCTGTGGACTATTGTGATAAAAGATCCTCATTTAAAGAATGCAGTGTCAGCCTTCCCACATGATTCTCAAGAAACAGCAAGGCTAGATGAAGATAGTGAATGTAGCTCTATAGTTGATTACCACATTTCCCCTACACTAGCATCACAGGTGCTTGCTCTAACTTGGCAGCATGATATGTGGTTGCATGTTGCATATGGTGTCTAGATTGTAATTCTTCTAATCTGGTTAAATTGCGTGTGCTATTCTGCTTACTTTATACATTATACCTGTTAATGTGACATGCCTTCCTGTTTTTAGTACATAGTACATCTGACTATTAAGCATGTCCTCACATAAAACAATTGTTTTTTGTATCCCGCATAAATCAATATGACGAGACACCTTAAGTATATGTAGTGTGATATTAGTTGCATCTTTCATATGATTTATAGCATGTGCTGCTTCTAATTTGTTGAAATGCCATTTATGATGGGACGCTTTTAACTTGGTAGAGTCATATTTGTTGAAATGGTTTCTGCTTAGTTTACACAAACAGTTGTGAATATGCCATGCCGTCTTGTTTTTCGTATTATTCCATCCTGGAATCATGTGTTTGCCTTACATCAAAGTAGTGATTGTCAGTATCATGCACGAATGAGTTCTGAAGAGTGAATTTTATTGCTTTTTCGTGTCGGTTTTACTTGACAATTCAAAATCAATAAAGCGGAAGGAAGTTAGCAAGGCAGTGGAGGAAGGTGCTCCTTCCAAATGGAGGCCTCTACAGATTCTACTCCTCCATCCCCCCCAAGATGATTTCCAAGACAACACATGCAGAGACATTCAACGTAGTTGTGTTGGTGATGAGCATGTCTCCCCTAGTGCACAATCACAGGTGCTCCCTCTAACTTGGCACTGTTATATGTGGTTGCATGTTATGTATGATGTCTAGCTTGTATTGCTTCTAATTTTGTTGAATTTCATCTGCTTACTTTACACATTATACTTGTGACTAAGACACGTGTTCCTATTTCTAGAACATACAATATCTGTCTATCACCACCATGTTCTTACATCAAAGTACATTTGTTCTGAAGAACTAAATTCTTATTCATTTTTCTTGTCGGCTTGACTTAACATGACACAGAGAAAGAGGAAGAAACACAGAACGACAGGGAAAGGAAACCGGAACAATCCTGCTGATTCTGCTGGTACTAATGGTGCAATAGAAGGTCAAAGTCCAGTGGAAAATTGTATCGACAGGGTACCCCGTGCTACACAAGCTACATGACAAGCCAAACATAAACAAATAGCTACCACCAAACAAGCATATACAACCCTAGTTGTTGCAACACTATCCACAGTACCACCAGCTGCACAATTTACTCGTTGGTCAACTCAGCTAGCAGAATGTTCCCAAGCTCCCTTGCCACATGACACTACTTTCGAAGCACTCTTGACACAAGATGAGTTGGCAAGATCAGATGAACTTTGTGAGCTTCAACAGCAAGAAGTTAGTTGCTGGAGTTAAGTTACATTTGCATGCTTCTTTATATGTAGTCTCACAGTTTGATGTACACTAACACTTCTTATTTTCGTTGTTGGACTAGCACCTAGGCGCAAGAGGAAACAAACATCAGGGATAATGCACGATAGGTTAACTAAATCTAGAGGAGGAAGAATGGAGATCCGTTTTGAGGCAGGTTTGAAAAGTCATGTGATGCTACAGAGTCAGCCAAGTTAGTATCAGAGGCAGCGGTTGCCATTAGGTGTCATGTATGTATCCTCCCAACATGGATTCAGTATAGGAATGAAAAATAAGAAACCCAGTTCAACACCTTCCTCGGCCATTTATCTGTAAGTATGGTTATGTATGGAAACTAGTAATATCGTCTTGCTCTGTCCAATACTTTCTAGGTTGCTGATAATGAGACTCCCATAATTTTCAACAGATGAGGTTCAAGTTGGATAGCCAAGATGATGCAACCTGACAAGCTTGCACCCATGTTTTCAAGTCTGCTCTGCGACATTATCGGTATAACTTGAGGAAAACTCACTTTGAAGGCAAGGCTAACAGTGGACTTGCCCAAAGATCTCCAGTGGAAAATATATCGGATGAAGACTGGAGAGGCCTCGTTAAACACTGGTCTGATCTGAAGTATCAGGTACATTATATATATGTGATCAGATCACATGTTGAAGTCCTATTTACGCATGTGCCACACAAATCTATCTTCTTGTAGGTGAACTGTTCAAAGAACAAGGCCAACCGTACGACAGTGAAATTCCAACAGACGACAGGATCTCATAGTTATATTGCACACTGCGAGGCTATGGTAATTAGATACTGTTTCACTCTTTTTGCTATACCATATTATCAGATCTATATTGACTTGTTCCAAATGTTGAGGAAAGCCCGCAAGGACCAAAAAGTACCTGAGCCAAATGTTGTGGAAATCTTCAAGGACTGTTACAGCAGCAAGACAAAGGGCATGACTACACTAGTCAAAGCCGCTGTTGTAAGTCCTTAATCCTCATGCCTTTTAACTACTACTTACTCTGACTTGTGCCTTGAACTGCCTGGTTTGCAGCCAATGTCTATTACTCTTTTCAATTTTATACACAATTGTATTAGCGTATCATTGCACCTTACAAGGTTTAAAAGAGAGGAGTGATGATGTTCCTTTGATCTTGACTGTAATCTAGTTCCGTGCTAGACTTGCCCGCACAATGGTACAATTGCCTGTTTGTCTGTTCTTAGTTGTTTTGTGATATGAATGATGTCATACTATGCTTACCATATTATAAACTTTGTCTCTTTATCCTTAGCTGTCTTTACAATGTGAAGAAATAGACAATACATTAGCCATGGTACATCGTCATATGTTTGGAACCTGGTTTTATTATGTACTTTGCAGTAAAATACAACTAATATTTTACATGGGTTCACCAGAATAAGTTCTGTATACAGACCAAAGCTATTTTGTTTGGTTTTGCTGCCTCCTTAATATCTTCTCTTCTGGAACTACTAATGTAAAAACTCAACTTTTCACGAAGCTATGGAAAAAATGGTGGAACCGCCACCTTCAGAAGGTGGCGAGGCAACTATAACCGCAATGTCAGCTCTTGCTGTAGTGGGTAAGTACCTGTCCACTAACAGTGCCAAAAGCATGTTCCTGCGTAATACTGGGTTGGTTGTTAAGGCAATCTCGTCCAAATTGCCTCATGATCAAGACATGCAAGCTCAAAACAATGTTATATGTGCGCTCCAGACACAAGTCCATTCCTTAACAGAGACCCTTTGTGAAATAAGGATAGACATTGTTCGATGTCATCAATATATGCATGGTTTTGAAACCAGAGTATCAGACATTTGCTATGTTGTTCAGGAGCCTAGGAGAAATGAAGGCGAATGTTATGGTGCTCCATCGGACAATATAACATGAAAAATGTAACAGTCAGGTCAAATGAACCGAGCTTCTGAATTTCTGGTGGTGCATTTACCTGCCAGACTGTTAACTTTTATGCCAACCTTCCTTTTGTTTTATAGTTGTAATTTGTTATGTTGCGATATAAAATTTGTTCTTAACGTCCAGCCACTGGCTGAAGAAAACAACAAGCCATTTTCGTATAGTGTAGGGTGTTCCCTATATTTGCACTAGTGGCGATCTTTGATGCCCAGTGGATGTAATATGTCTAATAGTTGTAATAGGCTAGAGTTAGTTGCTTACTTATTTATTTCCTTAATGTCTAGTTTAGTTGTTTGCTTGTAGTCACTACAGTTCTTTTTCTGCGTTTTTTAGTAGCCACAGTAACTTAGTTTTAGTAACTAGGCAACAATAATCATGGCAACACACAGACTGTTGTAACCATGGGCCACCTGCAGACCGTATGATCCGTGGGCCTTCTACGGGTCGTAGGATCCATGGGTCTTTTACGGGCCGTAGGATCCATGGACTTTCTACGGGCCGTATGATCCATGGGCCTTCTATGGGCTATAGGATCCATTGGTATTCTACGGGTCGTAGGATCCATGGGCCTTCTACGGGGCGTATAATCATTTTGCCAAACATGGGCCGTACTATTCGTGGGCCATAACGGCCGTTAATAGGCCGTATTTGCTAACGCTATGAAAATAGCCCAACGGGTTAACAGGCCACAAACGGGCCGAATGTAACCACGGGCTGTATTTGGCCCACAAACAGAACAGGCCAGTAACGGACCGTATCTAACCAAATTCTAGAAATGAGCACAAGAATAAATGGGCCCTTAGAAGGCCGAAAGATAACACGGGCTGGAAATGGCTGAAGGAATAATGGGCCGCTAATGGTTATAAATCAATACACTATTCATTGTGGGCCAGTTTCATCTCGGGCCTTTAATGGATCGAGAGTTACAAAGGGCCTCATATGGGCCGAAAGACATCATGGGTCATAAATGGGCCAGAAGTTACAACGGGATGGAATCATATTGGACGGCCCAGATGAAGCTACTGGTCTTAATTCTGATAGGCCGTAACGGGCCGGTAGTAAGCGCGCCGTAAATGGGATATATACAAACAAGCCGTTAACAGGCTTTCCGTGGGCCGGTCTGTTACCTTTTGACCAAGTCAAACGAGCCGGCCTTTTCACCGGAATGGGCCTCTATTGGGCCGTGACACGTGTCGACATATCATAGGCGCCTCCTGTCCAATGAGTGGATGACATCTATCCGAACGTTGAGCCGACATGTGTTTCCTCTGGCCAATGAGAATTTTACACATGGAAAATTCCCATTGGTTCGGGCTGTTAACGGTTTATCGGATCTAAAACCGAACCCGATAGCTTAACGACATCCTGTTACGGTGGATGCCACGTGTCGGTCACCCTTGACGAAAGCACTTCTATGACGCGTGATTTATCATCATGGAAGTGGACACTTCCATGATGATAATTTTGGTAATGTCATGGATCACTTCTACAACAGCACAGGTATGACTATCTTGAGTCTGTCATAAATTTGCCATGGATGTACATGCATGACAGAGAACGTGACCTATTGTGACAAACACGTATCATCACGGAAGTGTATTTTTGTTGTAGTGAATGGGTCATTTCCCGCATGTTCCCTCCATGGAGAAGATGATCAAACAATGTCAGAAGGAAGGGTGAAGGCAAATTGAGGGAGGAAGAGCGTGCGACATCATTTCCAAATCGAGAGGGAAAGGCAAAGAGGCGGTGGACGGCCGTCATGGTACATGAAGAGGCGCCTGGGGGGAGCGAATGGTTGCCACAGAGGCGACACACTGATGACAAGGGCCGAGTGAACCGCATGTGTATATCGCATGCACCTTGGTCTGGCTGACCATTTCTTTTGTGTTGCCTAATCACAAATAGTTCATCCGAGTGAACCGCATACTGTATATCACACACACCTTCATCTGGCTGCCTGTTTTTTTGTGTTTCCTAATCACAAATAGTTCATCCGAGTGAACCGTATGCTGTGTATCGCACATGCCTTCATCTGGCTGCCTGTTTCTTTCGTTCCTCCTCATTGCAAAAAGTTAATTGAACTGAACCATATGCCCTTCATCGCACACGCAACTAAAACCTGAACCTTGTTTGATGCATACGTCATCGCAAACATTTTATGCATTTCTGACAGTTTTCACACAACACCGTTTGGTATTATTGCATCGCACGTAGTTTCTCAAAGGGGTCTCTGATTGTAGTGTCGCGTTAGCAGCATCCTGCAGTAGTGCCTCCGGCACTCCGATTTTACCCAAAACTATCCGGAACACTTGCGGTGTCCAAATAACATGGTCCAACATATCAATCTTTATGTCTTGACCATTTCGAGACTCCTCATAATGTCCGTGATCTCATCCGGGACTCCAAACAACCTCTGGTCATCAAATCACATAACTCATAATACAAATAATCATCTAATGTTAAGCGTGTGGACTCTACGGGTTCGAGAACTATGTAGACATGACCGAGACACATCTCCGATCAATAACCAATAGCGGAACCTGGTGCTCATATTGGCTCCTACATATTCTACGAAGATCTTTATTGCTCAAACCACATAACAACATGCATTGTTCCCTTTGTCATCCATATGTTACTTCCCCGAGATTCGATCGTCGTTATCCTCATACCTAGTTCAATCTCATTACTAGAAGTCTCTTTACTCATTCCGTAATGCATCACCCCGTAACTAACTCATTAGTCACATTTCTTGCAAGGCTTATAGTGATGATCATTACCGAGAGGGCCCAGAGATACCTCTCCGATACACGGAGTGACAAATCCTAATCTCGACCTATGCTGACTCAACAAACACCATCGGAGACACCTATAGAGCATATTTATAATCACCCAGTTACGTTGTGACGTTTGATAGCACACTAAGTGTTCCTCCGATATTCAGGAGTTGCATAATCTCATAGTCATAGGAACATGTATAAGTCATGAAGAAAGCAATGGCAATAAACTAAACGATCATAGTGCTAAGCTAACGGATGGGTCTTGTCCATCACATCATTCTCTAATGGTGTGATCCCGTTTATCAAATGACAACACATGTCCATGGCTAGGAGAAACTTTAACCATCTTTGATAAAGGAGCTAGTCAAGTAGAGGCATACTAGGGACACTCTGTTTGTCCATGTATCCACACATGTACTAATTTTCCGGTTAATACAATTCTAGCATGAATAATAAACATTTGTCGTGATATAAGGAAATATAAGTAACAACTTTATTATTGCCTCTAGGGCATATTTCCTCCAGTCTCCCACTTGCACTAGAGTCAATAATCTAGCTTACATAGTAATGATTCTAACACCCATGGAGTCTTGGTGCTGATCATGTTTTGCTCGTGAGAGAGGCTTAATCAACGGGTCTACAACATTCAGATCCGTATGTATTTTGCAAATCTCTATGTCTCCCTCCTTGACATGATCGCGGATGGAATTGAAGCGTCTCTTGATGTGTTTGGTTCTCTTGTGAAATATGGATTCCTTGGCTAAGGCTATTGCTCCAGTATTGTCAAAAAAGATTTTCATTGGACCCGATGCACTAGGTATGACACCTAGATCGGATATGAACTCCTTCATTTGCTGCTTCCGAAGAAGCTATGTACTCCACTTCACATGTAGATCCCGCCACGACGCTTTGCTTAGAACTGCACCAACTGGCAGCTCCACCGTCCAATATAAATACATATCCGGTTTGTGACTTAGAGTCATCCGGATTAGTGTCAAAGCTTGCATCGACGTAACCATTTATGACAAGCTCTTTGTCACCTCCATAAATGAGAAACATACCCTTAGTCCTTTTTAGGTGTTTCAGGATGTTATTGACCGCTGTCTAGTGATCCACTCTTGGATTACTTTGGTACCTCCCTGCTAAACTAATAGCAAGGCACACATCAGGTCTGGTACACAACATTGCATACATGATAGAACCTATGGCTGAAGCATAGGGAATGACTTTCATTTTCTCTCTATCTTCTGCAGTGGTCGGGCATTGAGTCTGGCTCACCTTCACACCTTGTAACACAGGCAAGAACCCTTTCTTTGCTTGATCCATTTTGAACTTTTTCAAAACTTTATCAACTTATGTGCTCTGTGAAAGTCCAATTAAGCGTCTTGATCTATCTATATAGATCTTGATGCCCAATATATATGCAACTTCACCGAGGTCTTTCATTGAAAAATTCTTATTCAAGTATCCATTTACTCTATCCAAAAATTCTGTATCATTTCTGATAAACAATATGTCATCCACATATAATATCAGAAATGCTACAGAGCTCCCACTCACTTTCTTGTAAATGCAGGCTTCTCCAAAAGTCTGTATAAAACCATATGCTTTGATCATGCTATCAAAGCGTATATTCCAACTCTGAGATGCTTGCACCAGTCCATAAATGGATCGCTAGAGCTTGCATACTTTGTTAGCACCTTTTGGATCAACAAAATGTTCTGGTTGCATCATATACAACTCTTCTTTAAGATATCCATTAAGGAATGCAGTTTTGACATCCATTTGCCGAATTTTGTAATTATAAAATGCGGCACTTGCTAACATGATTCGGACAGACTTAAGCATCTCTACGGGTGAGAAAGTCTCATCGTAGTCAACTCATTGAACTTGTGGAAAACCTTTTGCAACGAGTCGAGCTTTGTAGACGGTAACATTACCGTCAGCGTCAGTCTTCTTCTTGAAGATCCATTTATTCTCTATGGCTTGCCGATCATCGTTCAAGTCAACCAAAGTCCACACTTTGTTCTCATACATGGATCCCATCTCAGGTTTCATGGCCTCAAGCCATTTCGTAGAATCAGGGCTCATCATCGCTTCCTCATAGTTTGTAGGTTCATTATGGTCAAGTAACATGACCACCAGAATAGGATTACCATGCCACTCTAGTGCGGATCTTACTCTGGTTGACCTATGAGGTTCCGTAGTAACTTGATCAGAAGTTTCATGATCATCATGCTTAGCTTCCTCACTAATTGGTGTAGAAATCACTGGAACTGATTTCTGTGATGAACTAATTTCCAATTACCTCATCAAGTTCTACTTTCCTCCCACTCACTTCTTTCGAGAGAAACTCCTTCCCTAGAAAGGATCCATTCTTAGCAACGAATATCTTGCCTTCGTATCTGTGATAGAAGGTGTACCCAATACTTTCCTTTGGGTATCCTATGAAAACACATTTCTCCGATTGGGGTTCGAGCTTATCAGGTTGAAGCTTTTTCACATAAGCATCGAAGCCTCAAACTTTAAGAAATGACAACTTGGGTTTCTTGCCAAACCACAGTTCATATGGTGTCGTCTCAACGGATTTAGATGGTGCCCTATTTAATGTGAATGCAGCTGTCTCTAAAGCATAACCCCGAAACGATAGCGGTAAATCAGTAAGAGACATCATAGATCGCACCATATCTAATAAAGTGTGGTTATGATGTTCGGACACACCATTACGCTGTGGTGTTCCTAGTGGCGTGAGTTGCGAAACTATTCCGCATTGTTTCAAATGAAGACCAAACTCGTAACTTAAATATTCACCTCCACGCACTACAAAAAAAAGACACATCGGTGACATTTTGGGCCAAACGAATTTTTTTCTGTCATACATATGACACTTCTATGACAATAATTGTGACAAAACACGGTATCATCATAGATGTGGTGGGCTCCTACTTCTATGACAAAAAGTCATGACAGAAAATGGGCTTTTCGTCCTGGGCGGGTCGGAGACGCAACTGCATGACATTCTTTGGGTCGTCCATGATGGAAAAACCGTGGTAGAAGAGAGGGCGAGGAAAATTTCGGGGAGTTCTCGGTTACGGTGGGAGGTCGGGGGCCGATCAATGCGTGTTTCTCTCATACACGTACGCGCGTGTGTGCGAGGCGTTGGATCTAACTGAACCCGGGCGAGGTATTGGGCTCTAACTAAACCCGAGCGATTGCACTGCAGGCTACGCGTTACTGAACCCAAGCGATTGATCGATGGCTGTTAACTGAACCCGATCGAGCGATTCCTT
>NC_057801.1:677151167-677186702 GCF_018294505.1 Triticum aestivum
TGGAGTAGCGCGCGGTGGAGGCTGGATGAACGGGAGCCCGTGGAGGCTGGAGGAGGTCGATAGTGGAGATGAACAGTTTCCCATGGAGTCCCGTTTTGCGGTACGCCACAGCCCTCCCGATGAACAGGACCCCCGTTTCGACCGTAGCGCTCCAACACAAGTCTGTTTCGTCCGTTTTGCGGTACGCCACACCCCTCCCGATCAACAGGACCCCCGTTTCAACCGTAGGAGGTCCGTTTCGTCCGTTTTGTGGTACACCACACCCCTCCCGATCAACAAGACCCCCGTTTCGACCGTAGGAGGTCTGTTTCCTCTGTTTTGCGGTACACCAGACCCCTCCCGATTAATAGGACCCCGTTCCGAACGTGGTCGGTCGAACACAAGGTCGTTTCCTCCGTTCTATGGTACGCCAGGCCTCATTTCCGTCGCATGTTCCGTCCAAACCCTCCCGATGAACACGACCATGCATTCCATTCCGACCCAGCCAGTTGGCTCCCACGTGTTCCGTTGCCTCCCGATGAACACGACACATTCCGTTGCCTCCCCATGAACACGACGCATTCCGTTGCCTCCCCATGAACACGACACATTTTGTTGCCTCCTCATGAACACGATGATGATGCTGTTTCCCCGTTCCGACCCAGCCATGTACACAAGCCCTAGCCGTACGTATGCGCGAGTAGGCGTTCGAGACCCCGCCTGTATGTACATACGTGGCCGTATTTTCTTTCTTGCACCCTGGCCGTTGTACGTATGTGTACATGCTACATGCGCGCCTCTACTACGACACGTGCGCGCCTCTACATCGACTAGTATGTACATACACGTTCGCGACCAGAACGACAATGCTACGTACGCTTCGACCAGGTGGGTCCCGACTGTCAGGCACTTCCTTGCGTGTGAACATGTAGTTGGTGGGTCCCAGCAGTCAGGGGGACGGATCTTTTTTTTTGCCCGGACGCACTTCCTTGTGTGCGATGTTGTAGCTAGTGGGTCCCAGCTGTCACGGGGGCGAATCATTTTTTATTGCCCAGACGCACTTCCTTGCGTGCGAAGATGTAGCTGGTGGGTCCCAGCAGTCAGGGGGGCGAATCGTTTTTTTGCCCGGACGCACTTCCTTGCGTGCGAAGATGTAGCTGGTGGGTCCCAGCAGTCAGGGGGAAACATATTTTTTTGCGAAATATGGTGGCCCGTCTAGTGGGTCCCCGCTGTCAGGTGGAGGAATCATTATTTTGCGCGTAATTAGGAGGCACTTCCTTACTGCGGCCGTGGACTCAGCTGTCAGCCTCTCCATGTACAGTCCACGTCCGATGGAATTCGTTCCTTGACCACGCTGCGCCGAGAGCACCACGGTGGGTCCTAGGAAGGGGACGACTCGGAGTCGGGGAAGACGCAGCAGTGGATGCCCACTCGAAGAGGAGTACGAGGGTTCACTGGTTCGGCTGCGGTGTGAGGCTCCTGTCGCCGTAGAATAATAGGGGGTGTGGGTGAGTAGAGGGATGGCCTGGCCAGCAGTGGGAGTAGTAGGGGGCGGTGAGGCCTCCGCCGCATCACAGCCGGCCACGGGAGGCAGGAGCATGCGTCACGACCGGCGCTGGTTTGGGCGGCTGGAGCAAGAAGACCAGAGGTTGAAGAAGCACTACGGCCGCTGGATGAACATCGTACGGTAACAGGAGCTAGAATCATTCATATTGACTAAGTTTACAAAGCCCTATGTCCCCGTCAACTTGGTAGGCCCACAAGTCAGCCTCCCACTATGCTGGGCTCGAGCTGGCAGGGGGAGTATTCATTTTCTTGTTGCGTAATAAGGAGGCACTTCCGTACGTGTCAAGATAGCTGGTGGGTCCGACATGTCAGCGGGGGGCACGTTTTTTTCGCGAAATATAGAGGCCCATCCGGTGGGTCCCAGATGTCAGGTGGAGGAATCATTATTTTGTGCGTAATAAGGAGGCATTTCCTTGTGTGCGGCCGTGGACCCAGCTGTCAGCCTCTCCATGCATAGTCTACTTTTGATGGTGTCGTTCGTTGACCACGCCACACCGAGCGCATCCAAGGTGGTAGATGACGGTGAGGCCCCGGACATCAACGAGCTAGCCGGAGATGGGAAGACGTGGGAGTAGAGTCGCAGAAGGAGAGGTGTACGAGGGTTAACTGGTTCTAGTGCGGTGTGGTTCGGCAGTCGGTGGAGAAGAACAGGAGGTGCGGAGGGGTGGAGGGATGGCCTGGCCAACTGTGGAGTAGCGCTTCATAGCGAAGCGTGCTAAGCAGAGCTTCTAGCAGCAAGAGGCGGGAGGTGGTCCCAGCGGCGCTGGAGGAAGAAGACGAGAGATTGAAGATGAATGTCGGTCGTTGGATGTAAATCCAATGGCTAACATGTCAGAATCATTTGTGTACTAAATTGACAACGACTTGCGTTGGCTTCGACCTATTGGCCCACATTTCAGCCTCCAAAAATGTGGCACGTATTCAACCCATTTTTTCAGAATTTACGGTCTTTTGTTTTGCGCAGTAGATTTTACAGTCAATTTGATCTTTTTTTTGAATTACAGCCATTAGCTGGGCTGGGTGAACAAACAATGTAGCATCCATGCGGCCCATTTATTTTATTTCCTAAAAAATTACAGGCCATTTGCACTTTCTCGAAATACACGATTTTGCTGGGCTGATTCTAATTATGATGTTGGGTTGGGCCCGCAATGTTATCAAAAAATAAAAAGGGGTTGAGGATTTTGTTATAAATATATTTAAATAATAAGTGATATTATTACATTCGTCCTTCAATCTTACCAAGCTTTTGTACACAATCACTAGGATTTTCGTGCCAAAACAATCCAAGATTTTATTGTTAAGAAATTATTTTTATAAGTTAATAAGATGTGGGATATTGTTTTCTTACATATGTAAGTATCTGCTAAATATATGATGACAATAAAAATAATATATAATAACATATAAAATAATTTAAATATATATAATATAGTTAGAAGGGAAACATAAGTTGGACTTGGTGTTCCTATTCTTATATAGAAAAATAGAACAGGCCTCTGCGTTTTCTTCAAAAAAATACATAAATTGGGCTGCCAAAAATAAAACCTCGGATGGGAGGTCCATAGGCCGGTCGATACACGACGGCCCTAAGAAAATACAAACATGCCTATGGACCTCCCATCTGAGGTCGTGGGCTGCGCATGTTAAAAATGAAAACCTAGACGGGGCAGCCTAAAACCATGTCCAACACTTGCCAAAACTTTGTCCCTCGTTTTCTCTGTGTTTGGCACACTCGACATTGTGTGGGCATTTTGACTGTGCATCATATGAAGATGTGCTATGCATGAATGTTGATCAACATGATGTTAACTGGCTGGTAGTTCTATTTTCGACCATAAATAAAACTTCCAACATGATGTTAACCCTGTTTGAAAAGGCCGTGTTAATATAAATGCTCTACCTCTAAAAGTTGCAGTTTCTTATCTGAAACTGAACTTGCAGTTTCTTATCTAAAACTGAAACTTGCAGTTTCTTCTCTGAGAATCACATTGTCTGCACTTTTATACTCCTATGAAACTACAATTTTTTGAAGTGCTAAAAATAGATCTCTAGAATTCCAAAAATACTTCATATGCTCAATACTGCAAATCTGAAATTCAAAAGACATTCATATCTGAAAGTACTCTCAAAATAGACAACACAAAACACAATTCACAACCTGCAAATACTGACAACCCTAAGCTCCTCCTGACAATTCACAACCTGCCCGACTATTGGGCAGGTGGGGGGGGGGCAGTCCCCTCCTATTCCTCGGCGGCAGATAGCCGCCCCGTGAGACGATGTGAACAATGAGGGAGACGATGGCGAGGAAGCATCGTCGGGCCAACTGCTTTTCTCCACTTGAAGTTGGGTTCGGTCGACGAAGACTCCACCCGCTCGCTCTGGTAGGACACCCTCACAAACCGCACCCTGTAGATGCTCGATCCTTCAATCTCTGGTGGATGCTCCATCTGGGATCAATACTCCCACCACCGCTCCCTCACTATCGGATTTGGTGAATCTGTTTGCTCCATGGACCAGAGGAGCAACTCTATGTGAAAGTGCTAGTTATCGACTAGAGGGGGGGTGTGAATAGGCGATTTTTATGAGAGTCTTCAATACATGAAAGTTTTGAAGACAAACACGAAAACTGGACCTATAAACATGCAGCAGAAGATGAACTACACTAGACAAGCCATAGTCAAACAAGTATGAAGCTAAAGAATGATGACTGATAGCAGCTACATAGTAGGATCAGGATGGAAGATAGTATGAAGCCAATCAGAACAAGTCATCACACAGTGAAGTCAAACAGGCAAAGCAATCAGGCAATGACTTCACAAAGACAAACTGTAAGTGAGGAGAGTAAGAGATAGAACCAGTGTGTTGTGAAGACAAGGATTTTTTGACCAGTTCCAGTTGCTGTGACAACTGTATGTCTGGTTAGGGAGGCTAAGATTGAACTCAGAAGACCGTGTCTTCACCGCATTTCCCTTGAGCTGAGGACACATAGTCCTCGCCCAATCACTCTGGTAAGTCTTCAAGGTAGACTTCCAAACCTTCACATACTTCGTTCACCGGTGATCCACAATTACTCTTGGATGCTCAGAACGCAATGCCTAACCAGCTGGAGGATTCACAGTCCTCAAGTGTAACAAGTCTACAGGTCACGCGGACAAAAAGACTTCAGTGATGCCAAACACTCTTTGGGCTCTGGGTGTTTTGGGCTTTGTCCTCACAAGGATTTCTCTCTCAAACTCTTCGGAGGTGGGTTGCTCTCAACGACAAAAGCCATGCACTAACTCTGAGCAGCCACCAATTTATGGTGTAGGGGGTGGGCTATTTATAGCCGCTAGGCAACCCGACCTGATTTGTCCAAAATGACCCTGGGTCACTAAGGAACTTACACGTGTCACAACGGTCAGATTTCAAACACACGCGACAGCTTGACTTGGGCTACAAGTAAAGCTGACTTATCCGACCCTGGATAAGATTTGCTCTTATTGTCTTCGCGCGAAGACATAGGATTTTGGTTGAGCATCACTTCAGTCACTCTGACTTTGTTCACTTGGACACCACTTAACAGTGTGGTGGTTCCTATGACTCAACAAAGAAGAAAAGAAACAACGAAGCTACTAATCTTCGTTCTCCATAGTCTTCACTCAATGTCTTCTTTTGTCATAGTCTTCAATGTGAATATCTTCACGTAGCACCATTATCTTCAATGTCTTCATACATTTTTAGGGGTCATCTCCGGTAGGTAAACCGAATCAAAGAGGGACTATTACATGTGTTATCCTGCAATTCTCACAAACACATTAGTCCCTCAACCACGTTTGTCGTCAATACTCCAAAACCAAACTATGGGTGGCACTAGATGCACTTACAATCTCCCCCTTTTTGGTGATTGATGACAAACTGGTTGAAGTTTTCAACGGGGATATAAATATGTGAAATTGTAAAGGATGAGGTATTGTCTTCGTAAGTAGCAAAAGGCTCCCCCTGAAGATGTGCATATAAATAATTTGCTTTTGGAATGCAAATGCACATGGCAGGTTCTATTGTGGAGATCCTCTTCAACTTATGAAGACAATTCATCATGCATGATCTGATGTAACGAAGATAATGACATGCATAATTAAAAATGGATGTTTGCAGAAGTGTGGAAGTTATCATCGCACATGCGGAATTTATCATCGCATCACAAAATAGCAGACGACCATCGAGTTTAAGTGTTACAACTCAGAGAACCAAATGTATCAAGAGCAAGAGTTGTAAACGCTAGGCAAAATATAATGCAACCGCCCATATGAACCCGCTTGAAGACTATCAACTCATAGCTTCTCCCCCTTTTGTCAGTAAGGACCAAAAAGGGTTGAAGACATTGAGCCTCTACTCGTTCCCAGAAGGAGTAGGAGAAGATGCAGGGTTGGTGTTGAGGTTTGGCGGTGCAAACGAACTTGGAGCAGTGTTGAGGTTTGGAGGTGGCGAAGTAGCATCATCTTGATCATCAATCACACGAGCATTCATGGTTGCAGCAGACGAGGAGTACTCTGAGTCTTCAAGAGATGGAGTGCGCCGCAGAACAACATTTCTTTGCGGAGTGGAATCAAACTTGAATCGTTCTGAAAATCCATCATCCTTGAGATCTTCCTTAGGACACATAAGCGTCAACCCATTCCATGTGCATCGACAGGTTTCATGCGCGAAAAATGCACTCTTGGTTGCAAGGTTGCAAATGCGATTGACATCAGTCATGATGCTCTGCATCTGGCGCTTGAGCCAATCATGATGCCTATCCTGTTTCTGATGCAGGCCAACGATAAGCTCTCGGTCATTGAGAACACGTGATCGCTTTCGAGGCCGTTGAGCAATTGTGCTGTTAGTGGCTTCGGTTGGGGCACGGTGAGGTGCACGTGTAGTACCAGCCAACGGATAGACTCAAGTGGCAGCCAGCACACCTTCATTGGGCTGAGTGAATCTCTGACGATCAACGTTATGAAGATAAAGTGGATCCTTGTCAGGCTCTGGATAGATGGCTTCAACAGACATATCGACATCTGGCAAGAAGGCAATGTGGTTGCATGCAGATGGCTGATAGTTGAAAGCAGTGTGAAGCTTGATCAAACGCATGACCCATGGAGCGTAGAACTTCAAGCCAAAAATGTCAGATCCTGATGCAGCAAGTTGGCGGATGAAGAAATCTTGTGCATTGAAGCATTTGCCATGAAGAATATGGAAGACCAATGTCTTCATTGCACTTTCTAGCTTAGCCTTTGGAGAATGTCCTTTGATAGGCCAGAGAGTTCGCCTAATGATGTGATAGATTGTGCGTGGCAGATACTCAAGGTCTTCAACAAAGAACTCCTTAGGATATTCTACATATGGAGGCAATGGCTTCATCATACTTAGCATCTGGCTCATGTTGGGTTCTGCCTTGTGAAAGATGCTTTCCAAAGCTGCAGTATGAAGCTGACAACCAGGTTCATAGAAATCACCTGGAGTGGGAAGACCAGTAAGCTCAATGACATCAAATGCTTTGGCTTCATGGTGGACGTTTCTAGTCATCCACTCAAGGACCCGAGTCTTAGGATCCCTGTTGTAGCCTCTGATATGAAGAGTGCCGTAGAATTGGAGCAGCAACTCTTCATTCCAGTGCTCCTTGTCAATGAAAAAATGCAGTAAGCCAGCCTCTCTAAAGCAATCGAGAGCTTCTTCTAAGCAGGGCAGGCTAGCTATGGCTTCAGTATCAAGGCGCATGTGCGGAAATATGCAGCCTTGGTTGTACAGAATGCATGAATAATAGCTGCGCTGCTGATAACTCCAGAACCGATCAGATGAAATCTTGGGCTTGGTGAAGGGGTTCTTTTCCCCATCGAAGAAGGTGTTGTGTGCAATAAAGCCATTGACATTGAAAGATCCTGGCGAAGTGGCAGTACCTGGAAATCTGGGCAGTCTTAGCTTTGGCTTCTGAACCTGAGGCCTGTGCTCGACATGGTAATAAAATTGAGGACCAGCAGCAGGTGGAGGAATCAGAATAGGCCATCTGACAGTGACAAGCTGGCCATAATTGTATGCTTGCTCGATAGTATGTGGCCTTGGAGGCGGAACAGGAGCAGTGGCATTGACCTCAGACTGCAAATTTGTGTCAGGTGCGGCATTGACATCATCTGCTTCATGGGCTTCATTGGCTTCATTGGCCACTGGTGCATTGGGCACCATAGGCTCCACATTGGCTTCATTGACTTCAGGATTGTCATTTGTGGCAGCCTCAGGATTCTCACCCTCCACTTGATTAGCTGGAGGTTCTGGCATAGATTGGTTCTCTTCATGAACTTCTTCTTGAGTTGCAGGGGGAGTAGCGACATGCTCTTCTTCTTGTGTTCCTCCGGTTGATGCAGCCAGAGGGTCTTCAGCAGTATTAGCTTCAGACACCGGGACCGTCATAGAAGGATTGTCTTCAGAGAACACTTGACGTGCCACTGAACTTGACAAGTTGGAGCCCTCTTCTGTGATGGTGGTCATGGAGATGGATGGCCTCAGGCCTTTGTGAAGCTGTTTGAATAAGGGCGACGCCTTTGGTGATGGTGATGTCTCCATGTAGTTGTCATCATTGGACATGGGGCTGATGACGGGCACAGATGACAGTTGGGGTGTACTTGGTGAGTCTTTATGTGGGATAGCTTGCTGGGAGCGATCAGCCCACGATGCATCTTGTGAGATTGGCGTCAGAGGACGACCAATACTGATAAGCTCACTATTCGTTTGAACAGGCGATGATACCGTTGGGTGCTCGATCTGAGGAAGAACTACATCATCTTGAACAATCTCTTCAATCACGATGGGGTCGACGACTAGAACTTCTTGAGCTTCAGGAGCCTCTGTGGAAGCAGGCTCATGAACAATCATTCGACGCTCTTGGTTTGCAGACAGAGAGGGAACAAAGGCAAGGGGTTCAACAACAAGGGGCTCTGTAGGAGCAGCCCGATCTCTCTTCTTCATTTTTCTCTTCTTAGGGGGTGGTGCTTCATCAGTGGTGCGCTTGGTCTTGCGCTTCCTGGCTTCGGCTTTAGCTGCCTTGGTTTTCTTCTGTTCAGAAGCCACTGAAGGAGCTTTGGGCTTCAAGCCACGCATGCTGGCAGGGAAGACAATGTGTGGTTCTTCCTGTCGTGGTGCTTCAGTGTTGGCTTCAGATGACTTCTTTTTCTTGGCAGCCATTGAGGGGTCAATGCCAGGGTGGCCAAGTGCATTGCGCTTTTCAGCTTCATTGTAGGCTTGAACACATTTGTCTGCGAGTGCTTTCATGCGCTCTCTTGAGCCTTTGGCTTCCTCGCGTTTCTTCCGAAACGACTCCTTGAGGTCATTAAGAATCACCTTGAACTTTTGCACATCAGCCACATTCAGCCTGGCTACATGCTTCTTGAACTGTTGCTTCTCGAAGTCTATCTTTCGTTTCAATTCAACTATTCACTGAGCCAGAGCAAGCTCAGGAGCAATGGCGCCTTGGAAAGCAACGCTGACGCCAATGGGAAGCTGAAGGTCATCAAAGCTGAGATATTGATTATCAATCCACTCATCAATGAAGTTCTTCAGAATGTTTACATCAAAGAGGGGCAGATCGTTGAAGATATCCGCCTCTTGCTTGCTCTTGAACAGCTGCTCCAGAGCATCTTCACCAAATTCTTCATCAGAAGACAGGTCAATGGGTTCAGTTTCATTCCTCACAATGGCTGTAGGCGTCAGTGCATGACTTAGTTGCTGAGCTGGTGTGTTCTGTGGCTTCTCACGCCTCATGGAGATGCGAGAGAGATCTTCAGAGTTATTGCTTGGGGCAGAAGGGGCAGTTGCCAATGGCTTCACTCTTGAAGCTTTTGGAGCAGCAGATGATTTTGAAGCTTTAGTCTTATTTTGCTTCTTAGGCTTTGGAGCAGGAGCTGAAGCTTCGTCGGTGTCAGCATCATCATCAGAATGATCCACTTTGGCACCTTGAACAGTAATGTGAGTGATGAGGCCAGCAAGGTTGTAGAAGGGGCCAATCATGTTTTCATTGGCTTCACGGGTGCCATTGTCCTGAGGTGAGGAAGGACCAGTGTTGAAGTCAAGCCCCAGATCCTTTTTGTTCTTTGCAGCTGAGTCTTTGGCGAACTGGTAGTTACGCTTGAACAGACTATCTTCACGACACCAGAGTAGTGAAGACAGGTCAGCATTCTCAGGCTGTGGTCCACGCACCACGCAAGGATAGAAGCCTTGCTCAATAGCTTCAGCCTGAGTTCTAGGTGGAAGATTTTTGTAGAAAATATCACCCCAGGGTGCCTTGATGGCATTCTTATCTGCATATTCTTTAGTGATGAAGTGATATCTGAACCATTCTTCTGCCCAATATCTGCGAATCCATTGGATTCGATTCTTGCGTTCAGTATAGGTTTCTTCTGGGTCAGTTTTGTACATCTCATGCAAATCTGGAGGTAAGTCCTTGGAAGTGTTACCACGACGTTGTCTGCCTCCTTTTCTTGCTGACTTTTCAGTTGCCATGAAGTGTAAACTGAAAGGCTTCAGTACCTGCAATGGCCTCAAACGGCTGGACTGACAGGAACTCGCTTCAGGTGAGTTGATGTGACTGTGCAAGAATTCTGCAAACGAATGCAGACTATGAGAACCAAGGGATTCTCCCATGGACATGTACATGTGACAGCATTAAAGGTGCGAGGGAAGGGGAAGAGGTCATATGCATTCTCAGAAGACTTTGAAGATAAATCAGTTTGAAGACATTGACCTCATAACGCGAAGACATTCACTTATATGATGAGAGTTGGTTCCAGAGTTGTACAAATCCAAGAATAAGTACAAGTGAGGAATCTAACTTGTGAAGAAGCATAAGTGAGTATACTAGGCAGAATATGAGATGCAGAAAGAGATAGATTCATGTTCAAAGATCTAGAAACCACTTTTGGTAGGAAGGGACGAATCTATCAGATCAAAAAGACGGTAAAAAGTAAACTTTTATTACCACACGAAGAACTGCTAGACGGAGCAAAGATGGATGCCAAGCAGTTTGATCTCTCGTGCCCTAACTTGGGGATGGAAGACACCTACGGCGACGGCAGAGAAGACAAGGTTCGCGGCCGGCGTGAGGACGGCGTCGAGGAGGTCGCGGCAGCTAAGCACTTCGTCGTCGGTGTCGTCGAGAGCTAGTGTAGGCACTAGGGTTTGCGAGAGATGGCGAAGGAGGAAGAAGGATTTTTGACCGAGACGAGACAGGCATTTATAAGGACAGAGACAGCACAGTGCAATTACGCAGGTGCCCCTGGCGGTTCACATCTGATGGACACGTGGCGAACATGCAACTCATTGAGAGTTGTTCCACGTTCCCACGCACGCCTGGATTGTTGGGGTGGTCGTTCCGAATTCTCCGGGTTTCAGGCAAAAGGATATGTCATTAAAGCTAGATATAAATGTTTGTCTCTGTATCTTCTACTGACAAGGACGCAGAGAAGACATTCGACAGTTTCAACAGAATGCATATGATTTGGATAGATAGAGCTTGAGGTAGAAAGCATAGAGAGGTTAGGGTCCGATCACATTCACTTAGTTCAAAAGATTCAAACAAGAAGACATAGCCATAAGTGAATGATGTAGAGGACAGAATACAGTATATATATAACAGAGTAATGCCAAATTAGTAATCACGAAATCAAATTAAAGTTGAAGTTAAATCAATTTCGAAGACTTTGCAAATATGGCGCCATGAGGAAACACTTCATAAGACTTTGGTGGTGGCGTTACCCACCATATAGGAAGTATTAGACCCAGACACGGCGCACAATTATCGTGGCACTCTGAAGTCAATTTCCACATTAATGTATTCACACTTAGAGTGTATGTCTTCATTGATTGAAGATATACATTACCTCGTGTGTTGCACATCTAAGTCATCAAACTGCACAAGTGTTAGGATGTGTGGCTAATCACAGGACATTCGAGGATTCCAAGATATTTAGCTCACACCGCAACTTGCAAAACCTTTTCTCATCCAAGGGCTTAGTGAAGATATCAGCCAACTGCTCTTCTGTCTTGACGTGAATGATATCAATATCTTCTTTCATAACATGATCTCTGAGGAAGTGATGACGAATTTCAATGTGCTTTGTCTTCGAGTGCTGAACTGGGTTATTGGCAATCTTGATAGCGCTTTCATTATCGTAGTAGAGTGGCACATGCTTCAGATGGATGCCATAGTCCTTAAGAGTTTGCTTCATCCACAGAAGCTGAGCGCAGCAAGATCCAACAGCAATGTATTCAGATTCAGCAGTTGAGAGTGATACACAATTCTGCTTCTTTGAAGACCAACAGACAAGAGATCGACCCAGAAAGTGGCATGTGCCTGATGTAGACTTGCAATCCACCTTGTCACCAGCATAATCAGCATCCGAAAATCCAACCAGATCAAACTCTGAGCCCTTTGGATACCATAATCCTAGTGTTGGGGTGTAAGCCAAATATCGAAGAATTTGCTTCACAGCTAAGTGATGCGACTCCTTTGGTGCCGCTTGGAATCGGGCACACATGCAAACACTAAGCATGATATCTGGCCTAGATGCACATAAGTAAAGTAAAGAGCCAATCATGGAGCAGTATACCTGTTGATCAAAATCTTTACCATTGGCATCAGGGCTTAGATGACTTTTGGTTAGCATTGGCGTCGTGTATCCTTTGCAGTCTTGCATTCCAAACTTCTTCAGGCAATCTTTGAGATATTTTTCTTGAGATATGAAGATATCGTTGCGTTGCTGACGGATTTGAAGACCGAGAAAGAACTTCAGCTCTCCCATCATGGACATTTGATATTGTTCTAGCATCATGTGAGCAAATTCATCACTGTATTTCTTGTTGGTGCAACCGAAGATAATGTCGTCCACATAGATTTGGCACACAAACAGTTCACCGTCATATGTCTTCGTGAAGAGAGTGGGATCTAGAGAACCAGGTTTGAAGCCTTTCCTCTTCAGGAAGTCTTTGAGTGTGTTATACCAAGCACGAAGGGCTTGTTTGAGGCCATACAGTGCGTTGTTGAGCTTCTATACCATATCAGGATGTTTTGGGTCTTCAAAGCCAGGCGGTTGTGCAACATACACTTCTTCTTCAATCTTTCCATAGAGAAAGGCACTCTTCACATCCATTTGATACAGAAGGATGTTATGATGATTTGCGTAGCCTAGCAATATGCGAATGGCTTCAAGCCTAGCCACTGGAGCAAATGTTTCATCAAAGTCAATTCCTTCAACTTGTGTGTATCCTTGAGCAACGAGCCATGCTTTGTTTCTGACTACTTGACCATGCTCATCTTGTTTGTTGCGATATATACATTTTGTGCCTATTATGTTGTGCTTGCGAGGATCAGGATGCTTGACAAGTTCCCATACATTGTTCAGCTCAAACTGTTGAAGCTCGTCTTGCATAGCTTGAATCCATTCAGGTTCCATGAAGGCTTCAGCAACTTTCTTGGGTTCAGAGATTGAGACAAATGCAAAGTGCCCATAGAAATTTGCTAGATGTGTTTCTCTTGAACGAGTGAGTGGACCAGGTGCATTGATGATATCGATTATCTTCTCTATTTGTACTTCATTTGCAACACGAGGATGAACTGGACGAAGATTTTGCTCCTGCTGATCATTGTCATCATTTGGAGGATTGTCTTCAGGCTGAGCAATGTCTTCAGGTTGGTGGAGAAATAATGAGTTCATCTTTAGGCTGGGCATCTAATGGTATGATCTCTTCTGTTCCCATTAGCTTGATTGATTCACTAACAGGTACTTCATCTAGCACATTTGGCAGGTGCTCTCTTTGTGAGCCGTTAGTTTCATCAAACCGCACATGCACAGTTTCAACCACTTTATAGTGAAAGAGGTTGCAGACTCTGTAGGAGTGCGAGTCCTTTCCATAACCAAGCATAAAACCCTCGTGTGCTTTCGGTGCAAATTTTGAAGTGTGATGTGGATCCTTGATCCAGCACCTTGAACCAAATACTCTGAAGTAGCTTACGTTTGGCTTCTTACCAGTTAGAAGCTCATAGGATGTTTTCTTCAGAAGCTTGTGAAGATAAACACGGTTGATGACATGGCATGCAGTATCAATGGCTTCAGGCCAGAATTTTCTTGGAGTCTTGTATTCGTTAAGCATCGTCCGAGCCATCTCAATAAGGGTTCTGTTATTGCGCTCCACGATGCCGTTCTACTGAGGTGTGTAAGGAGCAGAAAACTCATGAGTGATGCCTAAGGTGTCAAGATAGAGGTTGAGGACTATGTTCTTGAATTCTATGTTGTTGTCACTCCTAATGTGCTTGATCTTGACGCCATAGTTGTTCATGGCACGGTTGGCGAAGCGTCTGAAGACATCCTGCACTTCAGTCTTGAAGAGAATTATGTGCACCCAAGTGTACCTTGAATAATCATCAACAATAACGAAACCATACAGACAAGCAGTAGCAGTGAGAGAAGAGTAGTGAGTGGGACCAAACACGTCCATGTGGAGCAACTCAAAAGGTTGAGATGTAGTCATGATTGTGTTCGAGGGATGCTTGGCCCTTGTCATCTTCCCAGCTTCACAAGCACCACATAGATGATCTTTCTTGAACTTGATGCTTTCGATGCCTATGACGTGCTTCTTCTTGGCGAGAGTGTGTAGGTTCCTCATGCCAGCATGCCCTAGCCTCCGATGCCAGAGCCAGCACTCTGAAGACTTGGCTAGAAGACATACGGCCATCTGTGGTCCTGCCGAATAGTCTACCATGTACAGATTATCTTTCCTGTACCCTTCAAAGACTAGGGACTTGTCAGATTCCATTAGTACAAGGCAACGATATTTTCCAAATAGCACAATCATGTTTAAGTCACACAGCATTGAGACAGACATTAAGTTGAAACCAAGGGATTCAACAAGCATCACTTTGTCCATGTGCTGATCCCTTGAGATTGCAACTCTACCTAGGCCCAATACTTTGCTTTTACCAGTGTCAGCGAATGTGATGTCACTTTTATCACATGGACGTAAGGTTGAGTCCATGAGAAGACTTCGATCACCAGTCATGTGGTTAGTTCATCCGCTGTCCATAATCCATTCTGAAGCACGAGGTGTCGTACCCTACAGTGCAGTTAGGAGGATAGGCTTCACAAAGAGTATTGTGAAGCATAAACATTTGACTTACAAGAGGATTATCAAAGCCTAGATCAAGGTTAGGAATGATAGTATGACTGTCAAGCGATTCAGATATGAAATACATAGTAAGACCATTTGGGCATTTTATCATGCATCACTTAATGTGTTTTAGGTCCCCAGCAATAGCATCAGACGCCTTTGATTTCCGGTTGGAGACCTCTCTCTGCAAAAGAAAGTTAATTCTTCTTAACCACCCACATCTTCAAGGGTGGCTTAGAAGCAATGAGTCTAAGTGCAGCATCTGAAAATTTCGGCTTTGGATCCCTAGCAAATAGCCTTGCAGGAGAAGATCGATACTCATATGAATAAGCAGAAAAGTTCTTAGTTCTATGAACATAGTGGTTTGAAGACACACGCTCATATTCATAAGTCTGAGTATGGTTTACCTGCAAAACATTGGCATTAGGGTGCCTCAGGTGAGTCCTATATCTGTATGAAGCTTTTGGGCCATATGAAGCCATAGGTCTGGGGTTTGTCTTCTTCCTTGGTGGTGTCATGATGACATTCACAGGAAGATTCTCAATACACTGCTTAGGTACCCAGATCTTCTTCATAGGTGGTCCATTCCTACAGTTAGTACCAATATACCTGGCAAACACTTCACCATTCTGATTCTTAAACAGTTTATAGTTTGCATCAAAGGATTCATCAATAACAATTGGATTCGCACAAGTAAATCCAGATAAGGTGGATGGATCTACTGAAGGTTCCTTTGCAGCAACCCATGTGGTTTTGGGGTACTGCTCAGGCTTCCAGTATGAACCATCAACATTCATTTTCCTCTCGAACCCAACACCCTCTTTCCTAGGGTTTCGGTTCAAGATCTGCTTTTTGAGGACATCACATAGTGTCTGATGCCCCTTGAGGCTTTTGTACATGCCTGTCATGTACAATTCCTTCAGCCCTGCATCTTCAGTGATACTTGCTTTGTCATCAGATGAGGAATTAGTGACAGCAGTGATATATGAAGAATTTGTAGCATTAGAAGCATTTGAACATTCAGGCGAAGAATTTGTAGTTTCACGTTCAATGCATTTCAGACATGGAGGAACAAATTCTTACTGTGTAACACTGATTTGTTGAGCAAGTAATGAATCGTGCTCCTTTTGAAGATCTTCATAATCCAGTATTAGTTTTTCAAGATCTTCCTTTCTTTGAAGACATTCAGAAGAAAGCTTCTCGTGATCAGACAAGAGAATATTATGTTGATCTTGAAGGGCGTCAAACTTGGAATGAAGTCTCTGAAGAATCTCAGCCAATGCTTTTGACTGATCCATTTCTTCACCCAACATATCATCGCTCTTACTAAGCATGTATTGAACCTTTTCCAAGGCTCTTTGTTGTTTAGTGGCAAGGGAAGCAAGTTTGACATAGCTGGGGCCAAATTCATCACCTGATTCATCATCACTAGATTCAGAAAGGTAGCATTCGGTTACCTTAGCACCCCCTGCCATGAGGCATAGTGAAGATGATGACGATTCAGGTGCAAAGGTCATCTCTTTGAGAGACTCCTTGTAATCCTCAAACCAAGGATCATGACGAGTACGATGACCTTCATAGACCTCAGAAAGCCGGTCCCAGATTAGCTTCGCATGATTGAGGTGCATGACGTTCCTGAACTGATTTCGGGACAGACAGGAGCAGATGACATCCTTCACCGTGAGGTTCGGTAGAGTGTACTTGCGAATGTCATCAGCCTCCGCCATCTTGCATAGATCGGTAAGACCAATCTCAGTGACGGTCCACAATTCGCTATCCATAACCATGAGTCGCTTCTTCATCATGGCCTTCCACCGAGGATGCTCATGACCGTCAAAGGTGGGGCAAGATACGTTCCTCAATCCTGTAGTCGACATAGCTAAAACTCCAGGTGGTTAAACCGAATCACACAGAACAAGGGAGTACCTCGCTCTGATACCAATTGAAAGTGCTAGTTATCGACTAGAGGGGGGTGAATAGGCGATTTTTATAAGAGTCTTCAATACATGAAAGTTTTGAAGACAAACATGAAAACTGGACCTATAAACATGCAGCGGAAGATGAACTACACTAGACAAGCCATAGTCAAACAAGTATGATGCTAAAGCATGATGATTGATAGCAGCTAGGTAGTAGGATCAGGATGGAAGATAGTATGAAGCCAATCAGAACAAGATGTCACACAGTGAAGTCAAACAGGCAGAGCAATCAGGCAATGACTTCACAAAGACAAACTGTAAGTGAGCAGAGTAAGAGATAGAACCAGTGTGTTGTGAAGACAAGCATTTGTTCGACCAGTTCCAGTTGTTGTGACAACTGTACGTCTGGTTAGGGAGGCTGAGATTGAACTCAGAAGACCGTGTCTTCACCTTATTCCCCTTGAGCTAAGGACACACAGTCCTCGCCCAATCACTCTGGTAAGTCTTCAAGGTAGACTTCCAAACCTTCACAGACTTCGTTCACCGGCGATCCACAATTACTCTTGGATGCTCAGAAGGCGAGTGCCTAACCGGCTAGAGGATTCACAGTCCTCATGTGTAACAAGTCTTCAGATCACGCGGACAGAAAGACTTAAGTGATGCCAAACACTATTTAGGCTTTGGGTGTTTTGGGCTTTGTCCTCACAAGGATTTCTCTCTCAAACTCTTCGGAGGTGGGTTGCTCTCAACGACAAAAGCCGTGCACTAACTCCGATCAGCCACCAATTTATGGTGTAGGGGGTGGGCTATTTATAGCCACTAGGCAACCCGACCTGATTTGTCCAAAATGACCCTGGGTCACTAAGGAACTTACACGTGTCACAACGGTTAGATTTCAAACACACGCGACAGCCTGACTTGGGCTACAAGTAAAGCTGACTTATCCGACTCTGGATAAGATTTGCTCTCATTGTCTTCGCTCCAAGACATAGGATTTTGGTTGAGCATCACTTCAGTCACTCTGACTTTGTTCACTTGGACCCCACTTAACAGTGCGGTGGTTCCTATGACTCAACAAAGAAGAAAAGAAACAACGAAGCTACTAAGTCTTCGCGCTCCATAGTCTTCACTCAATGTCTTCTTCTGTCATAGTCTTCAATGTGAATATCTTCACGTACCACCATTATCTTCAATGTCTTCATACATTTTTAGGGGTCATCTCCGGTAGGTAAACTGAATCAAAGAGGGACTACTACCTGTGTTATCCTGCAATTCTCACAAACACATTAGTCCCTCAACCACGTTTGTCGTCAATACTCCAAAACCAAACTAGGGGTGGCACTAGATGCACTTACACTATGTACTCCGGCGTGACTCCCTCCGGGAGTATGGCCGCCTTTTCGCTCTATTGCCGATATTTGGCCATGGATGTCGCCGTCGCCGCTAGTTGGTCCTTGTTGTCAAACCAAGACTGTATCTCCAACATCCTAGCTAGCTTCACAGGGTCGCCGTCTGCGATCCTCATGTATCGGTTGGACTCCTCCATTGATCTACTTCTCCAGAGAATCTTCACTAGCTGGCGGTGGTTTTTGAATGGAACATGCACTACTAGGAAAAGGGCTTCTAGTGGCGCACTAGTTTTGCCTACTAATGACGCACTACTGGTGCACCACTAGCACCACGCCACTAGTATTATATACTAATGGCGCACCACTGGTGCGCCATTAGTATCTGGAATACTAATGGCGCACCACGCAGTGCGCCATTAGTATAGCCCAACATGCGCCATTAGTATGCCTCCCAGGGGGCCATATTTACCCATATGCTTTGGCATACTAATGGCGCACTTTGGGGTGATGCGCCATTAGTATCCTTTCCACAGTGCGCCATTAGAGTGCTGAGTGGTGCGCCATTAGTATGAATATTAGGGATTTTTTCTTTTCTGGTTTTTGCACATGTTACAAAATATATTATTGGACAGAATATAGACCGCACCACATAGCAACAGCAGATTCATCGAATGCAATAGAAGATTAGTCTCCGAATACAATTCATCATATTAGTCTCCAAATTCAAAAGACCAAACAAATATAGAACATTACAAGTCTCGAGACCGCGAGTAGCGAGTTTGTCTTCACATTACAAGTCGATATCGATCATCTAAACTACCATCACATAGAAGAGAGTTGCGGTCATCACGATGAGCATCATCGCGATGAAACTGGTCTTCATCCGGTTCCTCCAATGCTCCCTCCTCTCTCCCGCTAGATAGCCCGCGTATGTAGATTCCTCCTCCGCCCTAGTGGTGTACCCTTTGTAACTGTTACCGCTGCAATGGTGAACCTGTCTTCGACACTCCTCCCAGTCGTCGTAGACTCCAGGAACCTTACCCTTGTACACGACATACAACGGCATCTCTATGCACAAGCCAAACAACAGACAATACATAAGCAATATATAAGTATGCAACAAAAGGATCGGAATAGAAAAGCAAGACATCAATAGCACGATTCATGGTCCTACTAAGTTGAACGACTGTCCAAACCAAAGAGACATACAAGTTCATTAAAGTTTAATTACAACATGAGCTAATCGATGTTTCAGAACTACAAATAGAATCACTACTTTCAACTCGACTCATGGGACCGGAGCATGGATGAAGCCGCTGTCTTTCATGATGGTCATGAAGTTGCGGTCGTTGTCAGCCTGCATTTGTAGCATTGTGTCTATCTCATTGTTGGACGTTTGATATCTGAGGTAGAACTGCCCCGAGGTACGAAGGACATCTTGATGGATGATTTTTGCAAACTCCGACTGGATGCGAAAGAATTCTTGTCGGAGGTCCGCGTCCTGGATTGCCGCCAAGCTTGCGGCCCAATCTTTGAGATTATTTGGTAGCAGAAGGTGATTATGGTCCCGTATGATCGCCCACATGTGATGGAGGGCGTAGTAGGCATCCTTCTGACCGCCAGGCGGCTGCTTGACACAGGGGAATGTCGTATTGTGGGTGAACACGTGCCTGCCGTACCTATGAACTGGCCTCTTAAAGGTGCCTCCAGATGTGGCGTAGCCGGGGAGAGCATCATCAAGAACTTTCTTGATATTTGTGTAGTCTATCTTGGAGTCACGGTCTGGGTCGAAATACGTGGTTGATGACCCACAAGTATAGGGGATCGCAACAGTTTTCGATGGTAGAGTATTCAACCTAAATTTATTGATTTGACACAAGGGAGCCAAAGAATATTCTTGAGTATTAGCAGTTGAGTTGTCAATTCAACCACACCTGGATAACTTAGTATCTGCAGCAAAGTATTTAGTAGCAAAGTAGTATGATAGTAGTGGTAACGGTAACAAAAGTAAAGACAGTAAAAATGATGTTTTTGGTCTTTTGTAGAGATTGTAACAATAGCAGCGAAAAAGTAAATAAGTGTAAACCAGTATACAGAAAACTCGTAGGCACTGGATTAGCGATGGATAATTATGCCGGATGTGGTTCATCATGTAGAAGTCATAACATAGGGTGACACAGAACTAGCTCTAGTTCATCAATGTAATGTAGGCATGTATTCCGTATATAGTCATACGTCCTTATGGAAAAGAACTTGCATGACATCTTTTGTCCTACCCTCTCGTGGCAGTGGGGTCCTATTGGAAACTAAGGGATATTAAGGCCTCCTTTTAATAGAGAACCGGAACAAAGCATTAGCACATAGTGAATACATGAACTCCTCAAACTATGGTCATCATCGGGAGTGGTCTCGATTATTGTCACTTCGGGGTTGCCGGATCATAACACAGAGTAGGTGACTATAGACTTGGAAGATAGGATCTAGAACACACATATATTCATGAAAACATAATAGATTCAGATCTGAAATCATGGCACTCGGGCCCTAGTGACAAGCATTAAGCATAGCAAGTCATAGCAACATCAATCTCAGAACATAATGGATACTAGGGATCAAACCCTAACAAAACTAACTCGATTACATGATAAATATCATCCAACCCATCACCGGCCAGCAAGCCTATGATGCAATTACTCAAGCACGGTGGTGAGCATCATGAAATTGGTGATGGAGGATGGTTGATGATGACGACGGTGACGAATCCCCCTCTCCGGAGCCCTGAACGGACTCCAGATCAGCCTTCTCGAGAGGGATTAGGGCTTGGCGGTGGCTCCGTATCGTAAAACGCGATGATTTCTTCTCTCTGGTTTTTTTCTCCCCGAAAGCCAATATATGGAGTTGGACTTGGCGTTGGAGGGCCACCAGGGGGCCCACGAGGTAGGGGGCGCACCTAGGGGGGGCGAGCCCCCCACCCTCGTGAGCAGGGTGTGGGCCCCCTGGTCTTCATCTTTTGCGAGGATTTTTCTTTATTTTTTCTAAGGTGTTCCATGGAGTTTTAGGATATTCTGAGAATCTTTATTTTCTGCACAAAAAACAACACCATGGCAGTTCTGCTGAAAACAGCGTCTGTCCGGGTTAGTTCCATTCAAATCATACAAGTTAGAGTCCAAAACAAGGGCAAAACTGTTTGGAAAAGTAGATACGACGGACACGTATCAACTCTCCCAAGATTAAACCCTTGCTTGTCCTCAAGAAATTCAGTTGACAAACTGAAAGAGAAAAAGAAAAACTTTTACAAACTCTATTTGCTCTTGTTGTTGTAAACATGAAAAGCCAGCATTCAAGTCTCAGCAATTGTTATGAACTAACCATACTCACAATGACACGTAGGTCTCACAATTACTCATATCAATAGAACAATCAGCTAGCGAGCCATAATAATAAAACTCGGGTGACAACACTTTCTCAAAATAATCATAACATGATATAACAAAATGGTATCTCGCTAGCCCTTTCTGAGACTGCAAAACATAAATGCAGAGCACCTTTAAAGATCAAGGACTCACTAAACATTGTAATTCATGGTAAAAGAGATCCAGTCAAGTCATACCCAATATAAACCAATAATAATGAATGCGAATGAGAGTGTGCTCTCTAGCGGGTGCTTTTTAATAAGAAGGGTGATGAATCAACATAAAAGTAAATAGATAGGCCCTTCGCAGAGGGAAGCAGGGATTTGTAGAGGTGCCAGAGCTCGATTTTGAAATAGAGATAAATTATATTTTGAGCGGCATACTTTCATTGTCAACATAACAACTAAAAGACGATGATATCTTCCATGATAAACAGATTATAGGCGGTTCCCAAACAGAATGGTAAAGTTTATACTCCCCTTCCTCCAAAAGCATCAATCCATGGCTTGCTCGAAACAACGAGTGCCTCCAACATTCAACTGGTCCCAAGGGGAGTTTTGTTTGCAGTTATTTTGATTTAGTTTGCACAAAGCATGGGACTGGGCATCCCGGATACCAGCCATTTTCTCGTGAATGAGGAGCGGAGTCCACTCCTCTTGAGAATAACCTGCCTAACACGGAAGATAAGGGCAGCTCTAGTTGACATATGAGCTATTCGAGCATGCAAAACAGAATGTTTATTTGAAGGTTTAGAGTTTGGCACATACAAATTTACTTGGAACGGCAGGTAAATACCGCATACAGGTAGGTATAGTGGACTCAAAAGGAATAACTTTGGGGTTAAGGAGATTGGATGCACAAGCAGTATTCCCGCTTAGTACAGGTGAAGGCTAGCAAAAGACTGGGAAGCGACCAACTGAGAGAGCGACAACAGTCGTAAACATGCATTAAAATTAATTCACACGGAGTACAAGTATGAGTAGGATATAATCCACCATGAACATAAATATCATGAAGGCTATGTTGATTGGATTCAACTACATGCGTGAACATGTGCCAAGTCGAGTCACTCAATGCATATAAAGGAGGATACCACCCCATCATACCACATCATAATCATTCTAATAGCATGTTGGCACGCAAGGTAAACCATTATAACTCATAGCTAATCAAGCATGGCACAAGAAACTATAATCTCTAAATGTCATTGCAAATATGTTTACTTCATAATATCTGAATCAAGAATGATGAATCATCATATTTACAAAAACAAAAGAGGTCGAGTTCGTACCAGCTTTCCTCTTCTCAATAAGTCCATCATATATCATCATTATTGCCTTTCACTTGCACGACCGAACGGTGTGTATAATAATAAGAGTGCATGTGCATTGGACTAAGCTGGAATCTGCAAGCATTCAACTCAAGAGAGAAGACAAGTAGTATGGGCTCTAAGTTAAATAAACAATCATGCATATAAGAGCCACTAAGCATTTTCAATATGGTCTTCTCGACCCCCAAAGAAAGGAAAAGAAATAAAAACTATTTACACGGGAAAGCTCCCAACAAGTAAAAAGATGAACCAGAATTTATTTTGGGTTTTCTTTTTAATTCTACTACAAGCATGGAAAGTAAAATCACTAATTTTTTTTGGTTTTTTTCTTAATGTTTATCAAACACACAAGAAGAAAGCAGGAAAAAGAAATTTAAACTAGCATGGATAATACAATGAAAGAGTATGAGCACCGACAGCTAGCAATGAGTGTGTGTGTGAACATAAATGTAATGTTGGTGGGAAATACGTACTCCCCCAAGCTTAGGCTTTTGGTCTAAGTTGGTCTATTGCCAGGGATGGCCTGGCGGATATCCGTAGGTGAAGCTGGGGTCGTACTGTGACAAAGAAGACTCTGACTGCCACTGGCTGGCAGCCTCCTCTGGATCCCAAGAATAAATAGATAGTCGTGGAGGCTCATCTTGTGGCTCCGGCTCCGGGGCTGGTGCAGGGTTCCGATAGGCTTGAATAGCCAACCACGGAACGATGTGAGGTTCTGCAAACAAGTTAAAGAAAGAAGGAGTAGACAAGGTAATAGTCTCAGGGTGATGTTTATCAAAGTATAATTTATATTTGAGCTCCCCATCGCGACTCTTAACAAGAAAATCATGCGCTATCATACTCTTGTAATCTAAATAAGCACAGGACAGTGTTGTTTCTTCTTTCTTCGTATGCCTAATAGGTATTTCAAAATGTTCAGCTAAGCGTGAAGCATAAATGACTCCAAAGATGGGTCCCTTAGTACGGTTCAGGCTTAACCGTCCAGCAACAATTCCACCCATACTAACAGAGTTATTGCGGTATAAACCATGGAGCAAAATAATAATATCAGGAATACTAAGGTTCCCACAGTTCCCGCGTCCAATCAAGCAACGACTAGCAAATAAGGCAAAGTAGTGTAAAACAGGATAATGTATGCTAGTGATCCTTGCATCAGAAACCTTCCTGGTTTCTCCCACCATGATAGTGTTGAGAAAAGCTTCTAATTCGTTATGGTGGGGTTCATCTAAGGTGCCCTCAAAGGGTATTCTGCAAACCTCACAGAATTCAGCTAATGTCATCTCTTTAACAACGTCATATAAAACTCTACTGTTGGAGGTGATTTCTTAGGGAAGAAGTAGAAGTTTTGCACAAAAGTATTTGTGAGTAAGAGATACTGATGATGTTGGTCATGGAGGAAGTTGGTGAGGCCAACATTCTTAATCAATAAATAGAAATCTTCATAAATCCCAGCTCTCCTCAAGAAGTCATCGGAAGGCCATTCACAAGGCCGGACCTCCGCGGTGCGAGGTAAATTAAATTTGGGCTTCTCCTCTTCTTCCTTTTGTTTTTCCTTAGAGCTTCAGCTCAACGAGCCCCTCAAAAGTCTCTTCATTATTTCTGAAACAATCTGAAATTTTTAGTAACTACAAATAAAGGTGAACCAACTTCAATAAGATTGATAGTAACAACTCCCACAAGTGCCTAGGGCCTATATCAAGCATTAGAACTACTTGGAACCATATAAATTTGACATGCAAAATCAAGAACATGGTCACCTATGCAGCACAAATTTGCAAAGAATAAAGCACTAGAACAAAAACTAATTGGACCAATGGAGGAGTCACATACCAAGGAACAATCTCCCCAAGCAGTTTTGCGAGAGGTGCTTTGAGCAAGGAGATCGAAAATCACAGCAACGGGGGCTGGAACTCGTGCTTGAGTTGGTTTTTCGTGTTTGCCTGAGGCAGAGGAAGAAGATGGGTGCAGGAATAAGTGGAGGAGGGACACCATGGGCCCACGAGGCAGGGGGGCGCCCCCAGGGGGGTTGGGCGCGCCCTCCACCCTCGTGGCCAGGTGACAGCTCCCCCCGTGGTGATTTTTGCACAGTAAATTCTCAAATATTCCCGAAAAAATCATATTAAATTGGCATGGCATTCTGAGGACTATTATTTTCAGGATATTTTTATATTGCACAGATAAGTCAGGAAACAGACAGAAAAATATTATTTTACTTTATTTCTACTAAATAACAGGAAATATAGAGAGGGTACAGAAGGTTGTGCTTCTAGTTTCATCCATCTCGTGATCATCAAAATGAACCCACTAACAAGGTTGATCAAGTCTTGTTAACAAACTCATTTAAAAAAAATCCCGGAACCGGAGGAATTTCGAATGACACTAAGTTACCTCAACGGGGATGTGAAAATCCCCAACAATAAGAATATCATACTTTTTCTTGACAGTAGGGAGAGGAAATTCGAAACCTCCAAATATAATCGATGGAACTTTTCCAATAGAGTTGATACTATAAACTTGAGGTTGTTTCCTCGGAAAATGCACCGTGTGCTCATTGCCATTAACATGAAAAGTGACATTGCCTTTGGTGCAATCAATAACGGCCCCTGCAGTGTTAAGGAAAGGTCTTCCAAGAATAATAGACATACTATCATCCTCAGGAATATCAAGAATAACAAAGTCTGTTAAAATAGTAATGTTTGCAACTACAACAGGCATATCCTCACAAATACTGACAGGTATAGCAGTTGATTTCTCAGCCATTTGCAAAGATATTTCAGTAGGTGTCAACTTATTCAAATCAAGTCTACCATATAAAGAGAGAGGCATAACACTAACACCGGCTCCAAGATCACATAAAGCAGTTTTAACATAACTTATTTTAATGGAGCATGGTATAGTAGGTACTCTCGGATCTCCAAGTTTCTTTGGTATTCCACCTTTAAAAGTCTAATTAGCAAGCATGGTGGAAATTTCAGCTTTAGGTATCTTTCTTTTATTAGTAATAATATCCTTCATATAGTTAGCATAAGGATTTGTTTTGAGCACATCAGTTAATCACATACGCAAAAAGATGGGTCTAATCATTTCAGCAAAGTGCTCAAAATCGTCATCATCCTTTTTCTTGGATGGTTTCGGAGGAAAAGGCATGGGTTTCTGAACCTATAGTTCTCTTTCTTTACCGTGTTTCCTAGCAACAAAATCTCTTTTATCATAATGTTGATTCTTTGATTGTGGGTTATCAAGATCAACAGCAGGTTCAACTTTTACATCATTATCATTACTAGGTTGAGCATCAACATGAACATTATCATTAACATTATCACTAGGTTCATGTTCATCACCTAATTGTGTTTCAGCATCAGAAACAGAGATATCATTTGGATTCTTAGCTGGTTCAGTGATAGGTTCACTAGAAGTTTGCAAAGCCCTATAATTTTTCTTTTTCTTCCTCTTAGAAGAACTAGGTATATCAATACTATTTCTCTGAGAATCTTGCTCAATTCTCTTAGGGTGGCCTTTAGGATACAAAGGTTCCTGAGTCATTCTACCAGTTCTAGTAGCCACTCTAACAGCATAATCATTTTTCGTACTATTCATTTCATCAAGCACTTCTTTCTGAGCTTTAAGTACTTTTTCTACTTGAGTAGTAACCATAGAAGCATGTTTGCTAACAAGTTTAAGTTCACCTCTAATATCAACCATATAATCAGCCAAGCATTTAATAATAAAGGTATTCTGTTTTAATTGTCTACCAAAATAAGCATTAAAGTCATCTTGCTTAAACATAAAGTCATCAAACTCATCCAAGCACTGACTAGCAATTTTAGTAGGAGGGACTTCAGCTTTATCATATCTATAGAGGGAATTTACCTTTACTACCTGTGTCGGGATATCGGGAGGTTCTTCATTAAATAAGTAATTGAGATCATATACTTCTTCAACAGGCGGTAAATTAAGACCATGTATCTCTTCAATAGGAGGTAAATTATTAACATCTTCAGCTTTAATACCTTTTTATTTCATAGATTTCTTTGCCTCTTGCATATCTTCGGGACTGAGAAATAGAACACCTCTCTTCTTTGGAGTTGGTTTAGAAATAGGCTCAGTAATTGGCTCATGAACTGGCTCAGGAGGTAGCTTGGGAGGTGCCCAATTATTTTCATTGGCCAACATATTATTCAATAGAATTTCAGCATCATCCAGTGTTCTTTCCCTGAAAAGAGAACCAACACAACTATCCAGGTAATCTCTGGAAGCATCAGTTAGTCCATTATAAAAGATATCAAATATTTCAGGTTTTTTAAGAGGATGATCAGGCAAAGCATTAAGTAACTTGAGAAGCCTCCCCCAAGCTTGTGGGAGACTCTTCTTCAATTTGCACAAAATTGTATATTTCCCTCAAAGCAGCTTGTTTCTTATGAGCAGGGAAATATTTAGCAGAGAAGTAATAAATCATATCTTGGGGACTTTGCACACAACCAGGATCAAGAGAATTATACCAAATCTTAGCATCACCCTTTAATGAGAACGGAAATATCTTGAGTAAATAAAGGTAGCGTGATCTCTCATTATTAGTAAACAGGGCAGCTATATCATTTAACTTAGTAAGATGTGCCACAACAATTTCAGATTCATAGCCATAAAAAGGATCAGATTCAACCAAAGTAATTATATCTGGATCAATAGAAAAATCATAATAGTCCTGAGCAGGAACACAGATAGGTGAAGTAGCAAAAGCAGGGTCGGGTTTCATTCTACCTCTAAAAGATTCTTTACTCCATTTAATTAGAAACCTCTAAAGTTCATATCTATCCTGGCAAGCAAAAATAGCTGCAGAAGATTCAACATCAAAAAGATAACCCTCAGGAATAGAAGGCATAGGTTCATCATCACTAACATCATCATGCTCAGGTTCAATAATTTCTCTTTCTCTAGACCTAGCAATTTGCTCATCAAGATATTCGTCAAGTGGCATAGTAGTATCAAGCATAGAAGTAGTTTCATCATAAATATAATGCATAGCAGAAGTGGCATCATCAATAAGATGCGACATATCAGAATCAATAGTAGTAGTAGGTTTAGGTGTCGCAAACTTACTCATAATAGAAGGAGAATCTATTGCAAGGCTAGATGGCAGTTCCTTACATCCCCTCATAGTTGAGGGCAAAATAGTAGTTCGATCATCTTTCAAGTTCTTCATAGTGTCCAGCAGATATAAATCCCTAGTGACTCAAAGAATAGAGCTATGCTCCCCGGCAACGGCGCCAAAAAATAGTCTTGATGACCCACAAGTATAGGGGATCGCAACAGTTTTCTAGGGTAGAGTATTCAACCCAAATTTATTGATTCGACACAAGGGGAGCCAAAGAATATTCTTGAGTATTAGCAGTTGAGTTGTCAATTCAACCACACCTGGATAACTTAGTATCTGCAGCAAAGTATTTAGTAGCAAAGTAGTATGATAGTAGTGGTAACGATAACAAAAGTAAAAACAGTAAAAGTAATGTTTTTGGTATTTTGTAGAGATTGTAACAATAGCAGCGGAAAAGTAAATAAGTGTAAACCAGTATATGGAAAACTCGTAGGCACTGGATTAGCGATGGATAATTATGCCGGATGTGGTTCATCATGTAGCAGTCATAACATAGGGTGACATAGAGCTAGCTCCAGTTCATCAATGTAATGTAGGCATGTATTTCGTATATAGTCATACATGCTTATGGAAAAGAACCTGCATGACATCTTTTGTCCTACCCTCCCATGGAAGAGGGGTCCTATTGGAAACTAAGGGATATTAAGGCCTCCTTTTAATAGAGAACCGGAACAAAGCATTAGCACATAGTGAATACATGAACTCCTCAAACTATGGTCATCACCGGGAGTGGTCCCGATTATTGTCACTTCGGGGTTGCCGGATCATAACACATAGTAGGTGACTATAGACTTGCAAGATAGGATCTAGAACACACATATATTCATGAAAACATGATAGGTTCATATCTGAAATCATGGCACTCGGGCCCTAGTGACAAGCATTAAGCATAGCAAAGTCATAGAAACATCAATCTCAGAACATAATGGATACTAGGGATCAAACCCTAAAAAAACTAACTCGATTACATGATAAATCTCATCCAACCCATCACCGTCCAACAAGCCTACGATGCAATTACTCACGCACGGCAGTGAGCATCATGAAATTGGTGATGGAGGATGGTTGATGATGATGACGGCGATGAATCCCCCTCTCCAGAGCCCTGAACGGACTCCAGATCAGCCCTCCCGAGAGAGATTAGGGCTTGGCGGTGGCTCCGTGTCGTAAAACCCGATGATTTCTTCTCTCTGATTTTTTCTCCCTGAAAGCCAATATATGGAGTTGGAGTTGGCGTCGGAGGGCCACCAGGGGGCCCACGAGGTAGGGGGGCGCCCAGGGGGGCGCCCCCCACCCTCGTGAGCAGGGTGTGGGCCCCATGGTCTTCATCTTTTGCAAGGATTTTTCTTTATTTTTTCTAAGGTGTTCCGTGGAGTTTCAGGATATTCCGAGTATATTTATTTTCTGCACAAAAAACAACACCATGACAGTTCTGCTGAAAACAGCATCAATCCGGGTTAGTTACATTCAAATCATACAAGTTAGAGTACAAAACAAGGGGCAGAAGTGTTTGGAAAAGTAGATACGACGGAGACGAATCAGTGGCCATGGAATATTTCGGGCTTAAGAGGATGAGTGTGCAATGTGTGTCACTGCACAGAACACAGAATGTTAGAAAAAAAAGAATGATCAAAATCTAAGAAACCATATGTTACGGGGAGGTTAGGGGATGACTTACTCGGGAAAGTAAGGCACGAGGAAGTTATCCTTATCTGGGTTTGCCAGAATGACGCCTTCGAGGTGTGAACGCATGACTTGTCGGTTCCCAGCGCTGCCCAAGATCTTGGCACGCATGTCGAAGGGGTCGACTATCCCGATGTCCAAGGTCTTGTCTCTAATGATCCGCATCTCCATACTCAGCGAAAACAGCCGAACAAAGGTGTAGTGCAGTAGATGAAGGTTAAACATAGCAAAGATGTCATCAAACCGCAGGACGATCGTACCCCCGATGGAGCTATCCACAAAGCCCTTGCCCTCTGGGACCTTGGCCACGAAAACCGGGTATGCCACATCATTCTGGGAGAGACGCCGCTTCTCCAAACAAAGAACACTGTCATGCAGACTCCGCATAGCACCGGTTGCAGCATTGAGCATATTTGTCGGTAGCATCGCCCTACCTGCCACATACACCCTCCTCAAGATATCCTTAGGTGAAAGTGGCCCATCCTGAGCATGGATCATACTCGGTGCCGGCTGGCTCGCACCGGTGCCCTTGTTGGTCTTTCGATTTCGTCCCTTCTTCTTGATCTGCTGTAATGGGATCGAGTTCTGCTCAAAGACCGCCTTCTTGAGCGTGTTGGGGCTGATAATATTTCGCACCTGAGCTATCTGAGGCTCGGTGAAGGCAGCAGGTGGAGGCGTCTCCTGAGAACTGAACGCTAGACGACGCCTGTTGCAATTGGGTTTCTCTGTCGTACCAGCTAGATCACGGTCGTCTTGGTTGGGTTCTTGAGAAGGAGGCCCGCAGAACTTGTCACCATACCCATGTTCGGCAAGTACTTATCGACGTTGGTAAATGTACCATCGTTGTTGTTGTCGTCGGCCAGATCCTGTGCCATATGCATGTCCGGATCATGTGCCATAGGGATGTCTGGCATGTCCGGTAGCGTTGCGGCGTTCTTGCCATGGCTTGGCACCGGCATGACAGGCGGTCTTGTCTATGGGGTGGTGTCCCCCGCCCCCAAATGAATCTGGCTCTTCGGACAAAGCAGGGGCCAGCCTACGCAGGCGCTGAGGGTCATCACATCATCTTTGCCGGCCCCAGCGGGTCGAATCGGAGGTAACAGCTCATCGTAGCCTGGCAGCACCCGAAACAGTTCAACCCTATACAAGGTGGGTGGCATCGGATTACCGTGGAACATGCAGTTGCCCGGGTGAACGATTCTGCCCTTGGCGACATCGACCAACCCACCACCCACGAAGTGCAGGAGAGTGCAAGGAATGTCAGCGGCGCCCTGCGAAAACATGTAGGGCGTCATGGATGCCCAGTCAAAGGCAAGGAGATGAAGTCATCGGCCGAGAGGCTTAGTTACCGTGATGCCGTCGAGTTCAGCTAATGTCGAGGCACCGCCAATGGCGGGCGTGCATCTGACGGAGGGGCCGCTTGCTGGCGAGGTGCCGGCCGACGTACACCCGGGTGCATTAAGCTCCAATGCCCGTGCCGGCACCGGAGACACGAATACCGCCTCCACCGGAGACACCAATGGCGCCGCCTGCGCGTTGTGCGAGTTGCTGGCCGTGAAGCTGGGAACCGGGGGAGGCCCCTGCTGGCCGCCGGCAATCCACGTCGTCAGCCCATGAATCAACATAGGCACCATGGCGGTGAGCGTCGTTCCCAGTTGTTGTTGCACTTGCTCTTGGACAATCTCTGGAATCCACGCCACTTGTGCCTTGAGTGCTTCAACCTCCCGCGACTGGCTTTCCGAGCTGGTCTTTTTCTCCTTTCGCCCACCAGCGGTATAGTATGACGACCATTTTGTGGACAAGCCTTTGCCGGCCACACGACCAACTGACGACGGCTTACTGAGCTTATCCTTGTTTTTCATTACGTCCAACGCCCTATTTAAAGGGGTGTCGAAAGGGGAGCTCTGAGACGACCCCGCGCTACTTCTTTCAGTGTCCTGCGGAAGGAACGTGAACCATTTAGAAATATTGGGGATTAATTAGAATGCAACCATATGGAGCTAATTACGCGAGGGTGTATTCCTTACCAGAACAAGCTCAAGCGCCCTGGTCTTCGGATCCGTGGTAAGCTCCTTTGTTACAGAGTCCTCCTTGTACCGGGCCCTGACAAAGTTCCTTGTGTGCTTGTCACGGTGTTTCTCGAAGCGGGGCGGTAGGCCTTGCTCGGCACGCTCCGCGTCCTCCTTGTCCCATATAGGCTCCTCCACTCTGTAACCGCCGGGACCGAGTTGGTGGACCCCTAAGTTCGACTGCCGCATTTCTTTCCCCCACTGACTTGATTCGGAGGTTGCGCTGCTCTCGCACTTGATCTTGAACTCCTTGTAGTCATCATCGTTGATCAAAGGATATTTCGCCTTGATCTTCTCATAACTATCACCTTTTTCAATCATTGCCTTCACTGTGCTTCTCCAAGTAGACAGGGCCGCTCTCATCCTCGTGAGGGAAGCACTGTTCACTTTATTCCCTGAGAGGCATGTGTTTGCAAAGTCAACGGGGAACTTGTATCGTTCGTGCAGCTTCGTGAAGAGGAGGCTGTACAAATTCCCTCGGTCCTTATGCCTTAGGTTCTCGGTGTTGATCGAGACGGTGCTCCGGAGAATGCACCCGAGCTGAATCGAGTACCCCTTGACTAATTCTTTGGGCGCCGTTGGATGCCTGTCAGAGTTCACTTCAGTAAATTCCTCCTTGACGGTGCCGAGCATGTTCGGGCGCCGGTCCTTCTGTTGCCTCTTCGGTTGGCTACCATCTGTGCGTGCGCTACCATCATCAGTGGTGGCATCCTCGGCGGCACCTTCAGTGGTGTCTTCCCGGACGCCACTAGGGGTTGTGTAGTCAGGATCGGTGTCTTCCGCGGCGTCCTCATAGCGGTGAGGTTCTTCCTCCATCTCCTAGGACAGCTCCCAGAATTGCTTGGCGCCTGAACTACCGGCCTCATTGTTGTGGGCCATGTTTCGCTCTAAATAGGAAAAAAGTTTGGTCAAAAAGTTTGTTATTGTCAAGGAACAAGATCATGGTATCATCATTTAGGGTTTGTCGACACCGAGGCATCCCAAAATCTAAGCTTTTATCATTTAGGGTTTGTCAACGCCGAGGCACCCTAAAATCCTAAGCGTACATCATTTAGGTTCTCATCGACACCGAGGCACCCTAAAAGCCAAGGTTTTATCATTTAGGATTTTTCGACGCTGAGGCACCCTAAATGCTAAGTTAAGTTTTCATCATTTAGGGTTTATCGATGCCGAGGCACCCTAGGTTGACTGATATATATGGGTATCTTCTAATAATATACCCTATCAAGAAAAGGGAAGGAGAATTCTAAGTTGGGCCTAATCACTTGGCTCTATTGCCACCTATGGTTTAATGCAGCAAGAATAAAGGGGCAGTTGATCCTACTTAATTAAGTACTAAGATACACCGGACCATGCATTAGTCACAAGTACCCCATATGTCCTATTTTTAGCAAAGTCATGCTAAAATTCACGGAAAATTTCAGCATGACCTTTGCTGAAAATAGGACATATGGAGTACCCGAATTTGCCAGAACGGAAGTTAATCGACATTCCGGCAAACTCAAGGGCCTCTCGGGGTACAGCAACAGTATCACAAGTTGACAAAATTCCCAAGTAGTACAGCAGCAGCATCACAAGTAGTACCAATGAACATATAGTCTAGCAAGTTGAAAAAGCTAAAGTTCTCAGCATGAAGAATCACACAACACAACACCTACATTATGATGATACATTTGGAGATTGCACATACAGTTTTCACATAAGCATAATTGTTCTGGAGATTGCACATACAGTTTTTGATAGCACATCACCTATGACAGCACATACAGTTTTTCACATTTGTAGATTGCACATACAGTTTTCACATAGAGCAATGTTCTTTTCATTTCACCTTCCATTTTTTTGCAATTCAACTCACTTCCTTTTCTTATAGTTACTGCTCCCAAATGAAATGAAACTTTGACATGGCTGCAATTTTTAGTGTCTACTTATCTGCAATTTTTTCAGTGTCTGCTTAGGAGAAATAGGTTTCAAACTTCAGCTTGTTTTGTATAAGGAGACTAAAAAACTATCTAAAGATTTCTTCAAGTTCAAGTTACAGCCTGCATGAAATTTTCCTACAAAATGCTTGTTGTAAATAATTACTTAAAGTAAACACTTTTTTTATCTTAGCTTACTTACAACAGAATGCCTATCTTTCTGGTTTTCCAATTCCTTTTGTTTCATTTTCAACATTGCTCTATTTGTAATTAATAGCACTGTTCAACAAATCTGTATATGCAATCTACAGAGATACTGCTGGCCATTGACCTGCTGGTATACAAAGTACAGAGCACATGGCTGTTGATCTAGCTGCTAGATCATTATATATGTTGCTAGATCATTATATGAATGCATAGATCACCTGCCATCCAATCAGATTATTTCAAAAAGTGTGTATTATTTAAGCAGATGGTGGTGGTGAAAATTGATTTAATCAATCTAGTTTGGTTTTAACACACATGTGGTGAATGGGTCCAACTGCAATAGTTATTTCTGAAACCATGACCAAATTGGGCCAGTTGTGCTGCTACCTAACTGAAGATTGGTCCATGAAGTAGGGGACACATGTGTGCATGATGATGCAACATTTTCTGATTAAATGCAGTCTAAACTGACTTTTAGACTGATTTTCATCAAAATTGAAAATAGTTACACTAAGTTTCAAAATAGAAAAATACACTTCTCAGTTTTACAAACTTTATTTACAAACTGAAAATTACTCTAAAACTGAAACTTTAACTGACTTTTAGACTGAATTTTTACTCCAAGAGTTTTTATATTCAGATCACTTTAACTGAATTTTAGATTGAGTTTTAGATTGAATTTTAAACTTTCTTGCAATATAAGCTTGCAGTACCTTGCGCCGAGGAGGAGGAGGAGGAGGGGGATGTGGTCGTGTGGTCCTCGCCGTCTGTGTCCAGCACCTCAGCCTTGCTCCCCTCACTGGATGATGCCGCGTCCAGCCCCGACACGCCCAAATCTGAAGACAAGAAGAAGAGTGGGGAACGAACACGGCGCCAGTCAGTGAGTCAAACTTGTCGATTGGCGCAGCGGATTCAGGCGAAATGTTGGCGCGGGGGGTGGATTAAGCACCTAATTGGCTCTTGGAGCCACCGGCGGCGGCGGCGGCGGTCACCTGCGAGCCAATCCGGGTCTCCAAGGGGCTGACTGCACACACAAACACACACATCGAGATTGGTCAGTCAGAGCCGCGGCCGACGAGGGGAGGAACGAAGCAGGAGGCGAATGTTGATGCGCGGAGGGAGGGGAGGAGGAGGAGAGGGACGTGGCTTACTGAGGGGTGCGATGTGGATGGCGTCAAACTTGGTGGTGGAGAAGTATGCGCGGGTGACGATGAGGAAGCCGGCGACGAGGCCGATGCCGAAGTTGCACGGCTCGACGGTGCGGCTGAAGGCCTTGAGCAGCCTGGCTGTGTCATGGTGGTGGGCGTAGGAGCGGGGCAGGCCGTCGGCGGCGAGGACCGAGATGGCAAGGCGGGGCGCGGGGGTCGTTAGAGCGGGTGTGGAGTGGCGGAAGGAGGGGGCGTGAGGGTGTGGCGAGGGGGGAGTGGATATGGCGAGGGAGGGACGAAGGGATCGGGCGACTAGCTATAGGGGGAAGATTACTAATGGCGCACACCCTGGCGGTGCGCCATTAGTATGTTTTTTAATAGCAATGGTGCACCCCCGGGACGGTGCGCCATAAGTAATCCTTTTTTATATAGCAATGGCGCACCAGCCAGAGGTGCGCCATAAGTAATTTTTTTTGTTGCATCTAATAATTTTTTAGAAAATGAATATGAATATGAAATAGTAATAATTTTTTATAAAAACAGTAATATTTTTTAAAAAAATATCATCAAATTTTTTATTTGAAAATATTTATGAATATGAAAAAATATCATCAAATTTATTATTTGA
>NC_057801.1:677187253-677192547 GCF_018294505.1 Triticum aestivum
CGGGGGATGCTCGGCGGCAAGGGGGACCGGATCTTGTGAGGTGGGATAGAGATCGAGATGGAGGGGGGTCGAGATCGAGTGTCCATGAAATTTAAAAATATTCATGAGTTCAAAAAGTGCCCATGAAATACAATCGAGAAATGAAGGCTACAATTTAAATACAATCGATCTTAGCTAACTATTTTTTCACAATCTTCTTGCCCTTATTTTTCGTAAATGGAGTTCTTCTCCTGAACGGACGTCCTTTAGGTAGGGTGGTCCTGCTTCTTCTTGTGGTGTATGCTGATACTTCATCGTCGTCATCATGTTCCATCTTCGGGTCGCCGTACTTGTCGAAGTCTTGCTCATTGGCGACTCCATCCATTCCTATGATCTTCCTTTTGCCTCTCCTCACGACAACACGGCTGGGCTTTGGTGGGTCGGTAAGGAAGAAGCATTGGTCCACTTGGGAAGCCAGTACCAATGGCTCATTTTTCGCGGTGACGTTTGCACCCACGGTCTTGAATTTGGCTTCGGGTATAACCATGGTGGTGAAATACCGGTCTTCTTTTATGACGCTCTTGGCCCATCTGACACGGAACATCGGGACCTTGTTTCCAGCGTAGCTCAGCTCCCAGATCTCCTTGATCCTTCCGTAGTATCTGTCCTTGTCATTACCGGTGTAGGATTCCATTGTTACCCCGGAGTTCTGATAACCATCTCTCTTCATGCCCTTTCCCTCGGTGTAGAATGTGTAGCCGTTGATATCGTACGCCTCATACGTCATCAGGTTGTGCTCGGCACCCTGTGACAAGGCAAATATGAGTTGTTCTTCCGCAGAAGAATCCTCATGTAATGGGTACGACAGAAGCTTCCTCTTGAACCAACGCGTGAAACATGAGTTGTGCTCTTTGATTATATCTCCGTCCTTCCTCTATTGGCCTTGGTCATTGTATGTCTTCTCAATAAAGTTTTGTGCTCTACCACCCAAGGATCGACCACGTCTATGTGTTGTAGCGCGACTAGGTTTGCTCTTTCAAAGTCGGTGAGTCGACCCTCGAAGTCGACATGCATTTCGCGGCGACCCTCACGGTGACCCCATCAGGCGAGCCTGCAGAGGTGCCTGTTGACGGGCAGACCAACGGGGTTCTCGATGCCTAGATAATTCATGCATTAGGAGATGCACTCTTTGGACAGAAAGCCCCTGGCTATGCTTCCCTCTGGACGTGACATGTTGCGAACGTATCCTTTGATGACACCATTCATCCTTTCGAACGGCATCATGCTGTGTAGGAACGTCGGCCCAAGTTGGATGATATCCTCCACGATATGGACTAGCAGATGCACCATAACGTCGAAGAATGCGGGCGGGAAGTACATCTCAAGCTCGCATAGTATCACCATGATCTCTTCCCGACTTCCGAGAGATGACGTCGAAAAAGTTGCATAGGCCAAATAGTGTTTCACGGACGTGTGCGTCCATGACCCCACGGATTGCAACTGGAAGTAACTGCATCATCAGCACGTGACAGTCGTGAGACTTCATCTCGCTGAACTTTTGCTTCGCTGCGTCTAGGTATCTGCTTATCTTCGCCGCGTAATCGTAAGGAAGTTTTACTGCTACGAGGCAGGTGAAAAACTGATCGATCTCCTCCTGACTTAGAGTGAAGCACGCGGGAGGGAAGTCATTTCCGGTCTTCTTGGCCTTTTTCCTTTGCGACGACTTTCCATGTCCTGCTTCGCCTCATCATCATCATCATTAGCTTGAAGCTCCTCCCTGATGCCCATTGATTTCAATTCTGCCATTGCTTTCGGCCCATCTTTGGTCCTCTCTGGCATGTTGAGCAGGGTACCAAGCAGACTCTCGCACAAGTTCTTCGTGATATGCATGACATCAAGGCTATGAGGCACAGGGTGGATCTTCCAGTACGGTAAGTCCCACAAAACAGACCTCGTATTCCATACCTTTAGCAGCGGCTCTGAAGCCTTTCGCTTCTTTCCCGGCTATGGCGCCTTTTGCTTCTTTCCCAGCAACGGGCAATCTTTCCAATTCTTCAACATCTCGTCTATTTCCTCGCCGCTCCTCGTACGCGGGCGTCTTTGGGTCATCGTCGCGAAGCCACCTTCGATGTCCCATGAACACGGTTTTTGAAGACCCGCGATCTCTATCTAGCTGGCGATACGTTGTGTCATCCATGCACCTGACGCATCTAGAAAATCCATGGACCACCTACCCTGCGAGATATCCGTAAGCGAGATAGTCATGCACCGTCGTGAGCAGTGTGGCTCTCATAGGGAAATATTCTTTCTCTGCGGCGTCCCACGTATTGGCTGTCGTTTTCCGCAGCGTGTCTAGCTCCTCTTTCAGCAGCCCCAGATACAGATTGATGTCGTTCCCTGGTTGTACATCCTCTTCATGCACAACCAGGTGGGAAGGTTGTACATCCACACAAACACAGTCCAGGTGCTATGTGTGCTTCTCTGGCTGCCAAACGGATTGACTCCATCGGTTCTCGCGCCCAGCACGATGCTCCTTGGATCCTTCCCAAATTCTGGGTGTTCGAAGTTCAACGCTTGCCACTGGCTCCCATCCTTAGGGTGACTCAGCATCTTGTCTTTTTATTTATCTCCAGATCATTTGCGTCATCTTCTTGCTTCTTCCCCTCCCTATCCGCGTGCCAATGCAGGAGCTTTTCTACCTTAGGGTCCGTGAAATACCGCTGCAAACGACGAGTGATCAGAAAGTACCACACCACTTTTCAAGGAGCTTTCTTCCTCTTCTTGTATCGAGTGACGCCGCACACCGGACATATGGTAGACTCCATGTGCTCGTCCCGACAAATGATGCAATTGTTCATGCACACGTGGTATTTCACATGCGGTAAATCCAGAGGACACACGATTTTCTTCGCCTCCTCGAAACTGGTCGGGCACTTGTTCCCCTTGGGAAGACGTTCGTGCCAGAATGTCATGTTCTTGTTGAAGCATGCGTCGCTCATTTTGTGTTTTACCTTCATCTAAAGAGCCATGAGCGTTACTTTCACGCAGGTATCCTCGGGCATGCATCCTTCATACAATGGAGTAACCGCGTCTATCTCCAGTTGATCCAGCTTGGCTTTCTCTCGGGCGGCAGCTCTTGCGTTATCCGTCGGCTTGAGAAGCAGCTCTTGAATATGAGGGTCCTATACCCAACCCATCGATGGTCCATCATCGTCTGCTCCGCCGGCATCTTCATCTTCATGATCATGCCCTTCGTCTGCTCCGGCATCTTCCTCATCATCATGTCCTGCATCTTCTACATGATGACTGTATACAGCATCACCGCCGTGATCACGTCCTGGAGATTCTTCGTCTTCTTGCCCGCCCGAGCCGCGGTGGTTGTCTTCCTGCCCTTCCTCATTTCTTGCCCGGCCCCCATGGACGACTTCATAGTCATCTTCATCACCTTGCCACCGATAGCCATCCATGAAACCATGCAAGAGCAGGTGGTCCCGCACCTGCCCGGAATCTGGGTCCGCAATAAGGCTCTTCAGCATGGATCTTCGACATGGACATCTTATCTTCGTCTCGTTCTTTTGAAGCATCTCGGCCTTCGGGGAGCTCAAAAACCTATTCATGATGCCTTCGGTCATCGTGCGGACCATGGTCGCCTACGGGGTAGAGCAAAATGATATTTTAGAACCAAGAAAAAATTTGGCATGACTTTCCCTAAAAATAGGACCAAAAAGAATGCATAGTGCCAAAATTCTCGCCGAAACGGAAATGAATCAACATTCTGGCAAAATATTGGCAACTATCGCATTTCAAATACCGGTACCAGCAAACACAAACATATATGCAACACCACAAACATATGCAACACCACAAACATACATAGATCTAGCTAGGCCATAAAAAGTGCATTTGCACGTTGTTGGAGGGAGAACAACATAAAGATAGCTTCCCCCTTACTTACCTATCAAAAAAGGTAATTTAACCACTTAATTTGGATGAATCTATGGTGCAAATGAGGTGAGGAGGAGGAGGAGGCAGCCAAGACAAGCTTGGACGAGGAGGTGGAGAGAATGAAGTGGGGAAAGTGAGTGGGTAGGTGTGGCTGTCCAAAATATCTAGCTGGTCCCAGGTTACTAATGGTGCACCACCTACAAATGCACCATTAGTAACCCTGGTTACTAATGGCGCACCTGCTGGAGGTGCGCCATTAGTAGTTTTGCAAAAACAAATACACTAATGGCGCACCGGGGCACAGTTCGCCATTACTAGTTTAAACTAGTAATGGCGCACTATTACACGGTGCGCCATTAGTAGTTTTGCAAAATTAAAAATAAAAAAATATAGTAGTGGCGCACTGTGTGGCTGGTGCGCCATTACTAGTTAGAACTAGTATTGGCACACTGTGCCCTGGTGCCCCATTAGTATGTTTGGAAAAATAAAAAAAATTGTTACTAGTGGTGCACCATGTGTCTGGTGCGCCATTAGTATCTTTCACACTAATGGCGCACCAACACATGGTGCGCCACTGCTATATAGTAGTGGCACACCACATGTCTGGTGCAGCATTAGTGGCCATTTCATCTATAACCCTTTTCCTAGTAGTGAGGAGAGGAGCAGCACTGGTTTTGGATTAGAACGGGAGAGGAGCGACGCTGGTTTTGGACTGGAACAGGAGAGGAGGGGTGGTGGTATTGAAATGGAAGAGGAGAGGAGCGGCGCTGGATTTAGATTGCAATACGAGAGGAGCGACGATGGTTTAAGAGGAGAAGAGCGGAAGAGCAGCGCTGGTCTTGGAAGTATTTTTTGTTGTTTTGCGTATTTTTGGTCAAAGTTTGACCACGTACTATATTTGACAAGCAAAATGTGAATGCGTGTCACCAAAAATTGTATCGTTGGGTTCGTATATGAATGTACTCTCAAATTATATTATTTTTGCAATGTATAACATATATTTTATGTGTGAAAATCATGGTCAATTATGACCCAGAATAAAAGGGAGACTAGTTAATGTGGGGTCGCTTTCTTAATTGAAGGGTAAATTGATTTTGATTTTGATTTTGATCCAGTCACAGCGCGCCGGCCCTCTCATCCAATCTAAATCGCTGCTGCACGCTCCTCTCCCTCTTCTCCATTGCAAAACCACTTCCTCTCCTCTCCATCATCCCCATTCCAAAACCACCGTCTCGCCTCTCCCTCTTCTGATCTTCTCCATTGCAAAACCACCTCCTCTCCTCTCCATCATCTCCATTCCAAAACCACCGTCTCGCCTCTCCCTCTTGTGATCTTCTCCATTGCAAAACCACCTCCTCTCCTCTCCATCA
>NC_057801.1:677192827-677294441 GCF_018294505.1 Triticum aestivum
CATCTACATTCCAAAACCACCGTCTTGACTCTCCCTCTTCTGATCTTTTCCATTGCAAAACCACCTACTCTCCTCTCCATCATCTCCATTCCAAAACCACTGTCTCGCCTCTCCCTCTTCTCTATTGCAAGACCACCGTCTCTCCTCCCATCTTCCAAAGCTAGCACCGGACCACTCAGAAGGACATCTATGGAGAGGATGCAACAGCGAATCAGAAAGATCGCTGGCGGCGACCAGGCAAAGTTAGCCAGGTTGAAGGAGATCCTTAGTTGGTTTGACATTGAGTGGCAGATTTCAAGGACGGTGCAGGACATGTGGCAATATATGCGAAAGAGCGAGACGGCGGCGATGAGGGCGGCGATGTACATGTACTCCTTGGCGGCAGTCACGCCACAGTCCTCCGAGTTCATCGAGTATCTCCTCTGGGCGATGGAGCAGACATATTCGCCCGAGGCGACAGTCAGGTGGAGATGGTGGGCGTACTGGTCAAAGGTCGAGCACCCAGAGGATAACAAATCGATCGAGTATGGTGTGCCGTTCACGAGGGTGCAAAGCAAGCCGGAGCCACATGAGTATTCGTTCTCCCACCGCAAGAGGAGGGAGGATGGCGCGACATCGCTTCCCCACCGTTCTCCATGGTTCCCTCGACGCTTGCCTCGTTTCAACGGCGGCAGTAGGTTTTAACGTAAGCTTTGCACTAACCTAATCTTCCACCGGCTCATGCTTACAATCAGTGTGACAGCTAATGAAAATCATGCTTACAATCAGTCTCCGAGTACTATGCCAATCACCCTAAAATAGCTCTGGACCTTTGGGTCAAAGTTGTGACACAATGTACAAATAAACAAAAATAGATTGGTACTTCTTTCAGAAAAGAGTACTCCCTAGAAAACTGCCAATATAAGCTACTAGTATTTGGTTAGAGGATTTGTTGCCGAGAAAGATCCGTCCACAAAGAGCTCCACACATCCCACTAGTGGTGGTGGATGCCAATGCGTGCATGCAGCATCATTGGTGTAGGTAATTTTTACTTGGCACACCTTGCACTCTACATATATGCCGGTTCCATACGTACATTTGTGCAGTTCCACCAAAATGCAGCTGAATAACCCTGTTTGCACAGATAATGAAAAAGCGTGATTACATTATAGTGGCACTAGTTGATGAAACACACAAAATAAATAGAAGAAAATATTGAGATAGTATCATAGTATACCATGCTGCGAGGGCGAGATGGGCCCTGCGACGCCTCATATGGTACGCTTCATACTGGACATCGTCCCAAGTCTCCCAGATACACCTTCTGCCAGTGATGAACATCAGTGTACCGCGGTAGTACAAGGAGGTGCCTTGAGACATTCAAATCTCTATTTTTGTACATATCAACTAAAATTAAGCACCCTAGTTTGCAGAAACGCTTAAACATTAACAATGGGACTAGTTGATGAAGCATACATTAACAAAGAGAAGCACTTTCTTTATCTACATTGGAAATGAAATGATAGAGTTGACACTCGCTCTATTTTAACTATATTATTACTTCATTTTATCAGTGACACTAGGGTCGAGCAGGTGGCAAACGAGGTGTACCATGCCTCGCAAGGATGGAGGCCGGGGGTGCTTAGACTGGGATGCTGAAGCTGGCTCTTTCAGTCACCAACATGGATGATTCAATTCATGGGACCTTTTGGTGTAGTTCACCTAAAATGAAGCAATGTCCCATGAGCTAGCAGCTTCTTCTTCAAAAAAATTTAAGAAAAGGGCTCCAGCCCCGGTTCCATTTCCATCAGAAAACGAAACCCACAGAGCTTCTTCTTCATTAGTTGCAATAAAATTGAGCAACATCAAGGTTGGTTTTGAAGCTCCTGGAATGCTCAACTATAATTTGGATATCATTTGTGCAGTTCAACTAAGATCGAGTGTGAAATGTATATCTCTGTTTGCAGAAAAAAGGTGGAAAGGAGGGTGACTAACAAGTGATGAAACATGCATCAAATGAAAAGAAGCATGTTCCTTATCTGAATGGCAATCCTACAAGGACAGTAGCAATTTCTAAAGAAGTGGCATTGCTAGATATTAGTGTGGGCATTAGGATTAACTATGACGACCGTTAAATACGACATTACTTTGGGCACGGGAGAGTAGGCGGACCAGGACAGTTGCATTTCTAACGAAAAGAACCAACTTATCTTAATGGGAAATTTTAGTAGGACATGTAAAGAAGTGCCATTGATTCATATTACTGGAGGCATTACATTGAAAACAACATTGGTTTAACGTGTCCTTACTTTTAACAGTGCGACTGCTACATTTTACCAATGGCATTACATAAGAGTGGCTCGGGGCAACAAACATCAGAATAGGATATCTGGGTTGGTCCCATTTTTGTTCGGTATAGCCACCTTATACTGTGTGAGGCTAGCAAATCTAGTGCTGGACTTAGTATGTTGACTTGTCCCCCAGTCCCCACTTTCTTTCCTTTTTCAACCAATAGATCGGGTTTATATTAAGTTTGTACTCCATTTCCCTTTATTTTCCTATTAGACCTAGAGACCAGTTGGATAGCCAGTCTTTGCTACTTTTTGCCCCCATTATTTCCTCTTTCGACCAAGTCCTAGATTCAGGTAACAAATCCTCCCCACCCCCACACCCTTTCTTCCTTGTTTGAACCAAGTAGTACTAGATTCGAGTGCATGAACTAGTTTTACCTCTTAAACATAAAAAAATTTGGTGGTTTATGAATAGCCGATCGATCCTATCTGCGAGGGGGCCTGAGAAATAGTAAAAGATACAAATGCAGCGATGTCAGGAGCTCGGGAAGTAGAGCAAGGCCGGTTTCGAAGGAAGTTATACCTGATGGTTGCCGGGATGTCGCTAGGTGGGCGGCGGGAGGCCGGATCTACCCACACTATGGCAGCGAGGAAGAAGGGGTCGGAGGCCCTCCCTCGCCAGCAGTGCTTGGGAGAGAGTGGCAAGGCAGGCTGATCGGGACGTGCCCAGTAGTGGGTAAGAGCCGTCGCCGAGGATGACCACGTGAATGTTGCACCTTCTCATCTTCCCCAACAGAGAGGATCCGGCTGGATCTGTGACCAGCGGTGAGCAGAGAGAGAGTGTGTGTGTGGCCACCGCTGTCGTGTTTAGATCTGGAGAGGCCGAGACAGTGTGAAGAGAGCAACACTAGCAAGCAAGCGCGGAGGCTCCTGCCTATATAGTGGAGTAGTACTAGTTTTCTTTTGTCTACCTGAGACGGCTTGACCTCGTCAATGACTGCCAAGAAGTCTTCATGCACGTGGCTCGGAGGCGCAGTTGTCGTCATTTTGATCTGAAGCGCCGGATTATAACATATAACACGAAAAAATGCCACATGACAAGAAATCATAACCTCACTGCCCAAAGGAGACAACATGAATCCCGACGGACAAACTAGACGAGGAACAAAACTCAAATTAAAGATAAACTTGTAGAAAAGGGGTCCGTCGATAGATTTCCTAATTAACATAGTCGGCTTGACCTAGATGGCAGCCGAGTAGTCTTCGTGCATGTGCCCCCAATGACTAGCCCAACTCAGTTGTCGCTGTTTAACCCTCATAGTGATTCGAAGCACATGACACCTAATTTTGCGAGATGAAAAGAAACCTTTTTTTAGATTTCTCACCACAACTGCAACCATGTACAACACAGCCTGCACGATATGTAGAAGATAGCCAATCCAGGTGTGTCTGCTGGAGTCTGGTCACATGCATGGACGAACTGATCTTCCGTGTCTTGCAGGGATCGTCCAGGCACCAATGTAGTACAACACTTCTCTAGTACTATCGCTCATCTCCCTCTTCTATTAAGTCACACGACATGCGGGGCCGGGGAGTATGCCTATGGTCGGTTCTCAATTTCCATCCCACATGTGTGTGCAAACGCAATATGACGTGTGTTCCATTCGGAGAGCAGCGTGCCAGACCGACCGACCATCTGGGGTGCAATGCAAATGCTACGGGCGTGTTGTATATTCCATACATGTGTACCGCCGTTTTCTAGAGGCTTTGCTCCATGGCGCAATCCATGGATACAAAATTAGTATACTGTATACTATTTAAAAGTCGAGGGCGGGGCTTTTCCTGCGTAGTAGGCGACGGGGCAGTTCCGCCTAGTCGGTTCGACAGAGAAGCGAGAAGACGAGGGAGTAGGCTGCTGCAAACATAGGGCTGTGTGATTTGACATCGAGTTACTGCTGGACAGGTGGGCCCCGTGATTTGACTTGCCATTATCATTTTAACTGCGGCGCTACGACCGGCGTGAGTCTCCCGATTCCTAACCACCTCCATACAGGTGCCTCTCCCAATGCTCCACCATGTAGTAGAGGTTGGCTCCTGCATGAGAGCCCACTTCTCCACTTCTTTCCTTGCCTCTCTTTCCTCCACATATGCAAAAATGCCATGTAAAGCGCACTATTGTACTTACTTGCTCCTGCAGGTGCTTAAGCTTGCCACATAGGCATAAAGTATGATGTGGCAAGTTAATCAAGAATAGAGAGACTAGTTTGGTGACCCAAGGAAGAAACGATGCTAAGCGCATGTACCTAGGTGAAAAGACAATTTTGAGTCTATAGCTAATTAAATGAAGCAAACTTAGCAACACCATTTCATTGGAAGAGGTCACTCCTTGGCAATAAATACTAGTACTCCTTGTGTCCCATAATATAAGAACATTTTTGGCACTACACTAGTGTCAAAAATATTCTTATATTATGGGACGGAGGGAGTACGAAGAAAGAGATAGAGTGGAGTAAAAAAATACACTTATAGCCAACCTTATAGCCAACCTTGTTGTAGTATGAGTGACTAACTGATGACTATGTATGACATGCCAACATCAGATAACCTAACGCACCGTGTTAAATCTCCAAGGGCGCGACCACGCATGCGACGCGATGGTCGTGGTAGGCGCGAACATGATACGGGCTGCTGGCAGCCCTTGGATCTAAGATCAAACTGTCGCATGCTAAGTTGCTAAAAATTTGCAGAATAACCCTCCAGGATAGGATATTCACCCATAGGTCTAGAATCACGCCATGCAACCGTTCGATCTTAGATCCAAGGGCTCTCTGAAGCCCGTATCATGGGAGAATGGAAAGCCACTACCCTGCCGTTCGCACGCTGGCAGTTCACTCCTACTCGTCCCCGCACGTCCTTTAATACTATGGTGGTTCGCTCCTAGTCATCCCATCCATTCACATTACGACCGTTCCACTAATCCTAACCCTCCTCCCAAATCCATGGCGTCCCAAATCTCCACGATCAGCGGTGAGTACAAGGTTAGAACCATCACCGGCGATGAGTTCGACGTCATCTACACCCGTTTTTCCGGGACGGTGAAAGGATGCCTTTCTCACTTCAGACGCATGTTCGAAGACTCGGATGATGAGTGGGTCGCTGGGCTAGATATTGTGTACACCACAGTCCTGGGACGAGAGAAGGATCTTAAGGATGAAGAGAGGAAGAAGCCCGCCGTGATCCAGGTTTGCGTGCATGACTTATGCTTGGTCTACCACATATGCCATGCCGACGTTGAGTGCCTGGATTTTAAGGACTTCCTCGAGAGCAGCCTAGTCAAATTCGTTACTGTAGACTTTGGTAACGACAAAGAAGTCCTGGGTCGGATAGGCCTCGTTGTAGGCAACACCTTCGACCTCCGGAAGAATTGGCTGGTGTCCTCTCGTCAGCCTTCAATGCTGACCCTGGCAGGAGCCATGGTTCATCCTTCGTACGGTAAACTGGAGAAACCTCCATACATGTTTCATCATTATGCATGGCAGCGGAATGTACTAGATATAGACCACATCCACTATGCTGCAATGGATGGCTACCTTTGCTTCAATATCTACAAGGGTTGGATGAAGAGCAATAGCCAAGTGTGCGGTTCAAGCAAAGAAGTATCAGCCAAGAGGAATAGGGACAAGGACGAAGTCGAGGACGTGGACGCGGACTCCGAGTAAGGTGGAAGTGTCATTCCTCATGGTAGTTCTGAACTTCTAATGCAGTGTCTGTCGGAATAGTTGCAAAGTTTAACTTAAGGTGTGCTTAATTTAATTTGAGGGGTGTGTTGTGCTGAGCCCCCAGCAGAACTATGTTATGTTTCTTCTCGTTACTTTAACTCTTCAGTACGTACATACTAGTATTTCTTACATTTCATCTTTTAGTTGGTATAGTACTACCGCTCGTTTCTTCACATTATATACGTACAATATATATGACCAAGATCATATAGCCAGCAGTTTAGTTGTCAAAGAATTTCAGGGTGCTTAGTTTTGTCAAAGAATTCCAGGATGCTTAGTTTTATTTGAGGGATGGGTTGTGCTGGACACCATTATTGTGACTAGCCTTTTTAATAGTACTATATGCATAATTTGGTGACGAGTGCTCTCTATATGTACCACCTTTTTTAATTTCAAGTTTTGCTCCATGGCGCAATCCATCGATACAACTGCTGTACAAAAGTATACTTTTTTAAAAGGCTAGAGGGCGGGGCAGTCTAGCTTGGTCGGTTTCACTAGAGGGGAGGGCCTTTGTGATTTGACACCTCATTACTGCTGGAAGGCGGGGCCTTGTGATTTGGTTGCTCGTATAAATGCGCCGACGACCTGAGGAGGAGCAAAGAACCGTGCGGTATACTCAAGTTTTCCACTGGGGTAGTACTGCGACGGAGGAGCACGAAACACGGCAGCCCAGTGCCATATGGCGATTAAAAATGATCTAATTTGCTAGTCATCTCATTGTTAGCATTGTTCTATTCGTTCCCTCAAAAAGTTGCTCTACTCATACCTCGCAGAGAACGTGACACGTGCGGCAAAACACCCGAAGAAAAAGATGAAACACAGGAGCAAAAGACGAAGGAAGATTATCACCCCAAATGATCTATTTCGCCGCAGAGTCGTAACTGCTTCTTCATCGCCTCCACGACCTTCGTCTCCTTGCGTGTCTCCTCCGCCATCTTCTTCATTCTGTGCATGACGCGGGATTTCTTGACGCGTGCCTTCATCATCTGTTCCACGGCTGCATTACGTACCTTGACAGCAGCCGGGTGCTCGATGCGGAGCTTCGCCAACTACTCCTTCCATTCCATGACAAGGGCCTGCAGCATCTTCATCGAGGAACTACTATTCTCATGCAGCTTCTTCTAGCTGACGTTCTTCTCCTTCAACAGGTCGATCTCGTGCCAGAGCTTCGCCTTGTCCTCCTGAAGTCGCAGGATTTCACCAGTCGCCTTCTTCTCCGAGGCAATGCTCTTCTTCAGCAGCATCACCAAGACGGCGGTCAACTCCCCCTGCTTATTGAGCTCAGCGGGCATGTCGTCGAGGCTCTCCTTCAGCAACTCCATCAATCCTTGGATGAACTCCTTCTACTTATTGAGGTGCTTATTGAGCTGATCGGGCATGTCGTCGAGGGATAACGACTCTAGCTCCGCCGGCTCGGCATGTTCGCCTTCGCGGCTAGGGCGCTCTTGGGAGCCATCGCCTGCCCGTGAGAGATCTTTCGAGGTCTCTGCGTGGTGGAAAGCCCTCTCTTTTTTTCCGTAGCCTTGGTTGCCGCTCCCTTGTTACGAGTAGTTCTCAACCTAGAGCTCTGCTCACAGGCCATGGCAACTACGGACGAAGAAGAAGCACTTATGAGGAGGAAAGGTAGAGTAATTTTCGGTTAGGTAGTTCCCCTTTTTATAACCTAAGTACTAGCACTAGTACTAATACCTGCATAGTGGGAACACGTTCAGGTTTGGTACATACTAGTAGGTGTGAGCAGGCTTTCGAATGTGATGTGAACAAGGTAAAGATTAGTTGATGGTTTTGGTTTCGAGGCCCGAAACGGCTCCCGGTGAGTTTAGCGGAACATAAATTTCAAGTACTACACTGCTCAAATGCGTAAATATTATGTTACTGTCAAAAATTGGCACAAAATATGAAGGAGACCAATGGAAGTACTACTAGCAACCCACGATTTAACTACTCGCATGCGCGTAGTGGAGTAATAAAGTCTTTCTTCCGCCCTCACGTCCACTCCATTTGCGTGCGCTGTATTAATTGACCATCAATGAAGTGAACGACTTTACACGCGTCAAATTATCACATGGGGTGGATCTTGGTACAAAATCGCCCGTGTACCCGCATGTGCGCGCGAGGGAATGAGTGCGTGCATGGCGTGCGTGCACATCTTCGCTTCAGGCATGTACCGCCAGTATGGCTCAGGGAGGACAAGTACATTATTTTGGAACCAGCAGCACGTCACTGTGATCAATCCACGCAAGGACGTCGTGACAACGCCTCCACATGTGCCATGTGGCTTCATGAACTGTAAGAGAGACACTGTGTAGCGTGCCATTGGTATTCTAATTTACGTGTTTTGCACATACTCGAAGTACTAGTAAGGTACACGTGCATTGCACGCATCAGATTTTGCAACTAAATTATGAATAAATACCACACTATAGCATGTAAGCTGTGATTCATATATGCCTAATGTAGCCCTTCGTTTAATTCTTATAGTTAATCTCATTCAAAATCAATTAGTTTTTATAAAAAAGCTAAGAACATGGGAATAGGAAAAACATCCAATTATAGTGGAATGTCGTCTTGAATCCTACAGGATTGTACGAGTGTTTGATTGTGCATAGAAAAATGCAGATTTCTTTCAAAGAGGTTTGAGTGGATGGGATGTTTCCTATGGAATCTAGTGCAAATGAATCATATGGAAAAATTCCTGTGGTTTACAATCCTACGAATCAAACAACCAAGATAGGAAAAATTCCTAATGATTAGAATCCTCCAAAATTCCTTTGAGAATCCTTTGAATCAAAGAAGCCCTTAATCTATTTTATGATTCATGGAATTGTGCGTTGTAAAGCATAAAGTAAAAACAAATAATGGCAATTCAACTAGAAAAAAAGTTTGGGCAGTTATGATACGGAAGATTCTAGAACAAAAGAGAACCATTGTTGTTTTGAGGTTTGTGCATTATGCTTAAGTTCAACCATGGAGTCTGCTAGATTGTACATATGGCAAAATCCGGTGGGGGGCTAGAAGATGGTGCGAGGGGCCGAGTGGAGGGAGACTATGAAGGAATGCACAAGTGCGAGATCAATATTTAGAGAGAGGGGGCGAGAACATGCGCTGTTGCACGCAGTGGCAGAGCCATAAAAAATAAATGAGCTAGCAGGCCAAGCGTTGCTAATCCTTTACGAGGAGGGTCAATTCATGAACTTAAACCATTTTTAGCAGCAATTGTCTAATGATCACATTCATATTAGCCTCGATATATAGTGATGTTAGGGGGGGCAGGGCCCTTACTGCCCCCTTATCTTCGCCATTGTGCACACGTCTGAGAGATGAAGCGAAAGGCATGGATGATGAGTGGGGGATGTTGGATATATAATTAATGTGGGTGTATTAGCTATATATGTTAATCCTATATAGAGAGGTATAGATTGATCGATGTGGACGTGGGAAAGAGGGTGAGACCTCACTCGATATATCGATTGATCGGTTTGTGTGGAAAACTACGAAAGACGTAGCTATATACACACATACATAGAGGAACATCGATCGTTGCACATGCACGCGTGAGAGATAAAGAATGCCCGATATGATGGAGAGGGGGATGTGTGTGGGTGTGTGCCTTCATGGGAGACCGACCTGAAGAAAAAGATTGCATGTGTGCGATGGATAATGCCGACTGGTAGTGTTTGTGCATGCATGCACGAGAGAAAGTTAGTGGTACAATTATAAAGAGAAGACGACTGTGCGGGTGTAAAAGACTAGGTGAGGTCATAATCAATGTAAAGTTGAATTCAAATATTTGAATAAGAGATCCTGATGTTTGAAACCCATGCATGCATGAATATAACGGAGATCTGCGCGGTGTGGTTTGGAGACGAGCATGTTGTAATGTATACACATTGAACAAGGTCAGACTGATTTGAATTTGAGATACCGATGGCAGACATCATTTGGCCACGTCGCATCCATGCATGGACACACTATTCTAATGGGAGATGATGGGCGGCTTTCGCATCACATATCTATATCTATACCCCTATATATATATATATATATATATATATATATATTATATATTATTTTATATTGTGTGCGGGTAACTTTAACTTTGAAAGATGGTCGTTGGATGAGGCGAATCCGATGGTCCAAAGATGGCAAATTAGAGCACTACTGGCCGTTGGATATCATCTAGTTTCCACCAGATTTAGCCACATGTATAATCTAGAAGACTCCATGGTTGAACTTAAGCATAATGCACAAACATCAAAACACAAGCACTTCTTATTTGTTCTAGAATCTTCTATATCAGAATTGCCCAAATGTTTCTCTACATGATTTGCCATTATTTTTTTTTACTTTATGTCTTACAACGCACAATTCCATGAATCTTAAAATAGATTAGCTTTCTTATAAAAACTAGATGATTTTGAATGAAATGAACTATAAGAATTAAACGAACATCTACATCATGCATATATGACTCAAAGCTTACATGCTGTAATGTGGTATTTATTCATAATTTGTTTCCAAATCTCATGCGTGCAATGCACGTGTACCTTACTCTAGTCTAAATGGTGTTTGTGTGTGTGTTGTGCGTGTTGAGGTGCAAATTGTCTTTTTTTAGGTACACGTTAAGCTTGTACTTCCGAAATTTCAAGCCGCGCCTTGTTATGCCGAAAATTCAAGCTAGCATCTCTGTCTATTGTGCTGCGAAACTCCCACCTCTTCAACCCATGCCTTGTTAGCCCGAAATATTTAAGATATATCTTTGTCTCGTTGTGCTTCGACAACTCCCTCCATCTCAACCCGCGCCTTGCTATTCTGAAATTACAACGCGCGCGAAAACTCCCACCTCCTGTGAAATCCCGACACGCAAAATGCCCGTGGTACCCCTGAACCGAAAGAAGCACCTCAAATCGGTGGGGGTACTTTCGTAACTTACCCCACATTTCGGACAAGTGCGTCCCCAAGCCATGGTTCCCCACTACCATCCCATCCTCCCACCCATTAGTACAACGAGGCCGCAAAAACCCGCGTCGAAACCCACACCCTGCTCTGTCCGCCACCCAGCCGGAGCCTCTTCCCCGAGGACGTCATCCACAGCAACACCTCGACGTCCCTCATCCACCCTATCAGATGAGTATCCGTCGTCGATCTTGTCGTCCCCCCGGTTCAGCCACCCCGTCCTCCACCTCCAAGGAGCTGCCCCAATGTTCCCCTCGTCTTTCGCGCCACCTCCATTCCCACACTGCCGTCTTCACCTGCACCACCGGAAGAGCATCATCATCATAGTTTCCTCGGATGAAGCTGTGGCCTAATCGGCACCACCAAAGAGGTTGTACACTAATCGCCGCATTTTCTTATTGATTCGATCTCACAGTACTGCCGGTGCTCGGTCCCGAGCCACCACGGAGCGGCTTCATCCACGGCGGCGTCGCCGGAAACTTCCTCCACGACGTCGCTCCCTCGGCGGTGACATCCACATCAGTAGGAGCTGCTGCTGCTTTTGCTCTCGCTCGCGCTGCTTCTCTGCTCTTGCTCTCGGTCCCCTGCCTGGTCTGCTCTTGCTATTGCTCTTCCTTGCGCTGCTGCTCTTGCTCTTGCTCTTGCTTGCGATGCTGCTCTAATTTAGCTACACTTCAGTCGACTGAATCGGCTTTTGGGTTAGTCAATTTTTAGGGGGTGGGGGGGCTTACCGGGGTGAAGAAAGAACCAGCTGCAGGAGAGAGGAGGGCTCGCCAGAGAGGTACCCCACTATCTATCTTAGGGGGTGGGGGCGGTGGTCGCCGAAGGTGGCGGGGCGTTGGCGGGGCGGTGGCGTGGGGATCGCCGGAGAAAAATCTCGGCACGGGGGGCCTAGAGGGATGGCCGGGGCGGCAGCGGACCGGCGGTGGGGAGTGTTTTCGGGGCGGGTGGGGCAGCGCACCGCCGGCCGTGGGCGGCGGGGTGCTGCTGTTTGGCCGGTGGTGGCTGGCGGCTTAGGGGGGTGGAGGTTTAAGATGAATCGCAGGCCCTTGATTTCGTATCCAACGGCTGCAAAATTGACTGACCAGAGATGAAAAAGTCAGTCGACCGACGTGTAGCCTCACCTTGCTAGTGTGTTCAGTTTTGACAGCAAAATTCAGTTTCGACAACAAAATTTAGTTTCGCCAGTTAAGTTCTGTTTCGACAGTTAAGTTCAGTTTCGATAGTTAAATTCAGTTTCGACAGTTAAGTTCAGAGATGAGCGGCTGATGTATTTTATATCTAGCACTTTGTGGTTATGTATTTTATGTCATGTATTGGAGATGCTATTATAATTCCACTCAGGTTAATGTTGTTCGTTGTCTCTCTTGTTCTGCTTCAGCCTCGGCGTTGTACAACTCATCGGAGCTGCTCCAACGACGAAACCCTCCATCACAGCGGAACAGTACCTTGGGCTCCATCTCCAGACGCCTAAGATCTTCTTCCCCTCCTCCGATAGCAAAGTCAGCCGGAGCATCCTCATCGGCCAACCCAATCACGCCGAGATCGACATGGCTTCGCCAAAGAGGTTGTACACTTGTTGTATCTCTTTTTTACTCTACATGTTATATATATATATATTGTCCATTGAGCACTCGTAGTTACGGGAAATACGGTTATTTTATCCTACTATATGACAAGCAGTGAGGTACCAGGCAACTTAGCTATCCGTGATGGACTCTCTTGAACGCCATCATTATTAATCTCTGCGCGTTTGAGCTGTGCATTTGTCGATGGGCCTGGGAGTTGAGCTAGTATGGCAGTGGCCTGGGTCTAAAGTAATAGAAGTAGCACAAAAACATTTTTTAGTGTAGGATTTTCCTTGCTCAAGCCTGCCTACTAGAATCACCAATGCTTGAGAGGAAAAGTGAATGAAAAACATAGGAATTGGAAAGTTTCCTATGGTACTACTTTGCATGAATCTGGTGCAAAGGAATGGAGCAAAGGAAAACTGTAGGGTTTGTTCCTTTAGTGTCTCCTTGAAATAAAAACCGTAGGAATTCTAATTTCCACTTATCCTCCTTTTCATATTCCTATTCATCAAGCACAAGACTAAGAGATAGTAGCATAATAGCATAATAACCGTACATTTTCTTGTGGTTTGACTTAATCTCACCATGCTTTTTTGCATCCTGTGATCTTCCAATTGTTGTGAATAAAACACCCAGATTGGCAGAAATCCTGTGTTTTTAAATTCTCTGTTTTGAACGTGCATTCCCATCATATTCCTGTCTATTTCCTATCCCTGCATTGTTAGAATCCTCAAATTCAAACAAGCCCTTAATCAATTACTTCTGTTACAGATATGTGTGAAAGAAAACCTTGTGTGGTTTGTCCTGCTCCTGTGGCGCTGTGTTCCACCCCATCTTAGTTGCTCCAACGACTTAAGGGTTCACCACAGCAGGGATCCGCTCTCCAGACTGTCTTTCGCCGCCTCAGATCTTCTTCCCCGCCGCCGTCAGCCATGACAACTGCATTACCATCATCAACTGAGCAGATGACCTCGAGGACTACACGGGTCCGCAAGAGAGGTCGCACTCTTCCATGTCTACTTACGTTATGCGTCGCTTAATATGATGACATGCTACATTATCGTTGTGTTCACCTATTAGACTCCGAGTCAGGTCCAAACTAATGCTGAAACTTGAGTTTTTAAATGGTTGTGGGGTACATATTGGGCCAGCAATCAGTACTATCTGTCTACTATCTGGTTAATCTCCGGTGTCTACTATGAGTTTCATCTTGGGTGCAAACAAACACTAAAGGAGCCATTATCTGTATTTTTTAACTAAAGCTATTATCTGCCTGCTATCATTGGTTTTGGGTCTATCCATAGTTTGCTACCATCACTCTGGGTTTGTGCATGCACTCCATACATAATCTCACTATGTTTTATTCCTATGCATGCCAGTTATTGTACACAATGGAACTGATCATGTAGAGCAAAAGAGACGAGCCTTGCGTGGCAATAAAATTTCATGCAGACGTCGTTCCATGGTGGGTGCAAAGGCAGCCCCCCTCCACCCATTTCAAATCGTAATCAAGAGGAAGATAAATGTTCTGAGGGGGATTCAGAAGGAGAAGACCACTCCTATTTACCTCATGAGGTCTTCGCTCTAACTTGGCATGCTGATGTTGGTAATATCATGCATATGGTGCCTTGCATTGCTTACTGTATGCATTAAAGATGTCATCTGCTTAGTTTAGACATGCTTTGTGTCAATGCCATCTGTTTAGTTTCTTTATCGTATATGTGAATCATGCAATGCCATCTTGTCTAGCCAGGCATCATATATGTGAATTTTGCAATGCCACCCTGGTTAGCCAGTCATCTTATATGTGAATTATATCATGCCATCATTTTTTTATTACGTGTTAAATTTGTCAACAATTTTAGTACATTCAATTACTCTTCCTGTGCATCAGCCATTCAGCACGGTCATGGAAAAATCTGGAGTGGAAACAAGGTCTTCAGAGCAGACAATGCTATCTGACGAAGCGCATGTCTTGCTGGTTACCGATAGCTCCTCAGAGGAGGATTCAGAGACAGATGACCAGTCATATCCCCCCCCCCCCCGAGGTGCATGCCCTAACTTGGCAGGGTTATGTTGCTCATATCGTGCGTATGGTATCTTGCATTGCTATGTCATTTGCTTAGTTTAGACATGCTTTGTGTGAATGCCACTTGTTTAGTGTCTAATTACCATATATGTGAATTATGCAATGCCATCTTGTTGCAAGACATTATATATGTGAATTATGCAATGTTATCTTGTTGCAAGGCATTATGTATGTGAATTATGCAATGCCATGCTGTTTAGGCAAGCGTCATATATGTGAATTATATCATGCCATCCTTTTTTTGTATTTCTCATTGCTTTTGTCGACAATGTTTGTATATTCAACTGCTCTTCCTGTGCATCAGCCATTTGAATTGGTGATGGAGAAATCTGGAGTGAAAACAAGGTCTTCAGAGCAGACAATGCTACCTGCTGAAGCAGATATCTTGCTGGTTACAGATAGCTCTTCAGAGGAGGATTCAGAGGCAGATGACCAGTCCTATTATCCCCCTGAGGTGTATGCTCAAACTTGGCAGGGTTATATTACTCATATAATGCATATGTTGTATTGCAATGCTTACTTTCTACATCATATACACAATATTGAATGCCATCTCCTTAGTTGACACATCATATATGCGATTGCCCTCTGCTCACTTCCTTAGTATATAAATCATATATTTGAATTATGTCATGCCATGATGTTTACATAGACAACATGTATCTGAATTATGGCATGCCAACCCATTTTCTAAAGACATAATATAGTTATATCATCTCATCCTGTTTACATAGTTTTCATATTTTAAATTATGTCATTCTATCCATGAATTATATCATGCCATCATGTTTCCATTGACGGCATGTTTCTTATTTATGGCATGCCAACCACTTTAATAGACACATCGTATAGTTATATCATGTCATCCTATTTACATAGTCATCATATTTTGAAGTATGTCATTCTATCCTGTTTAGATAGCCATCATACATGTGAAATTGTGTCATGCTATCCTGTTTAATTAGCCATCATATATGTGAAATTATTTCCTGCTATTCTGTTTTCTTAGACAACATAAATGTGAATTATTTCATGCCTTGTTTTCTTCCCTACTATTCATTGCACCTGTCTATCTTACAATGTCTGTACATTCAATTACTTTTCTTGTTTATCAGCCATTTCAATTGGAGGGTGTGATGGCAGTATCTGTGGGAGTAAAAACACGGTCTTTAGAAAAGATCGTGCTACCTGTCGATGGAGATAGAACCACGGTTGTACTTGCCCAAGAACCAGCCCCACCACACATAACCCACACTCATGCAGATTGTACCCCTACCCAGTTGGATAGAGAACCAGCTACACCCCTTCTAACCCCAACCCCAGCAGATAGACACCCAGTTCCCATTGACACGGCACCGTCTCCACCATAGAGCACCCAAACACAAGCAGTTAGTAAGGCAACTACAGTGCCCAAATCACGAGGACCACCACTCCGAACCCGAAGTCAACACTTAAAGCAGAAGAAGAATTGTTCTCAGGTCAGGTTCCGTAGCTATGGTTCATACTACTTTGCTCTTGCATCACTGTATTTACTGATACCAACTAACTTCAAATTTGAGGGATGCAATTAAAACTCCAATGGCGCAACAGGTATGTTTTAAACCAGTTTCTTCAACGTGTTTGGCTGTTTGCTGTTGTAACTTGCTCTATGTTGATTTCAGTTTCAATTGAATAAATAGTTATGTTCTCATGCCGTGCACATTACAAGTGTTGTTATTGCTGTGTAGTTTACCACACTTATATTCTGTCTATGCTGCTTTGTCTTAAATAGATATGATTCGAACTGTATCTATCTTGATTTGGCAACATAAACTAGAATGATATAGACCATACAGTGACCATACTACATAGATATATGTTTGTTTCATGCTGTTATCATGTCCACCTTACTACTGAACTGGTTTACCAAAATGAGTTTCATATACTACATTGTAAACCTGATATGTGTTTGTTTGTTTCTCTTTTAGAACGCAAATAAAATATTGGAGAAGAGTACCCTGTTATGCAATGGTAAAGGAAGTAATGTAGATAAGGTTCAAGATAGTGAGACATCCCTGTTGGTCTCCAAGAAAGCTGATAAAAACTATATTGAAGACACTGAGACAACCCCAAAGTCATGTCTTGATGTAGTGTTCGAGTTACTGGCTACCACTGCTGGCATCAGCTCTTCGAACTTGTTGCCTGAATCAGTTCGGCTTCTTGAGTCTCAACTTCAAGTTGAAAGACATCGATCAGATGTTATGCGACAGGAAGCCGAAGGACTGAGGAAGTCCCTGCAGAATTCAGATGCATACTTTCTAGTGCAACAGCAAGCACTGGAGGACTTAAGCGACAAACAAGAGAAAGTTAATAAGCTTGCTAAGCATCTTGCCAGCATTATGGTACCCATGATATTGTTTCTTGAGCTCTTCTAAAGTGGTTTCAGTTTTGGACTTGTTTTCTTGCGGTGTTTATATGCTGTTGTTTTCCCTGTATTTGCACTGGTGGAGAACTTTGATGCCCAGTGGATGTAATATGTGTAATAGCCGTGATAGCCTAGTGTAAGTTGCTTGCTTATTTATTTCCTTGTTGTCTTGTTTATTTGTTTGCTTGTAGTTAGTGCAGTTCTTTTTCTGCGGTTTTCTAGTGGCTGCAATAACCTATTTTTTAAAACTAGGCCACAATAACCATGTGCTAATATTTACTGTAGTGACATCGGGCCTCCTACAGGCCATAGAAACAGTGGGCCTTCTACGGGCCGTAGAAATAGTGGGCCTTCTATGGGCTGTAGAAACAATGGGCCTTCTACGTGCCATAGAAACAATGGGCCTTCTACGGGTCATATCATCAATGGGCCTTATACGGGCCATATGATTGATTGGCCAAACATGGGCCAAACAGACCGCATTCTGGCCGTAAACGGGCTAGAGTTGGAATCATCCGTTCATGGGCCGACCATAATGGGCCATCGTTAATAGGTCGTATTTGATGACGCTATGAAAATGGCCCAACGTATTAAGGGACCACAAACGGGCCGACTGTAACCACGGGCTGAATTTGGCCCACAAGCAGAAAATGACAGTAACGGGCCGTAAGTAAACAAATGCTGGAAATGAGCCTAAGAATAAATGGGCTCTGAGAAGGCCGAAAGATAACATGGGCTGGAAACAGCCCAACGGAATAACAGGCCGTTAATGGGTATAAAGTGATACACTGTTCTTTACGGGCCAGTTTCACCACGGGCCATTAATGGGTGTAAAGTGATACACTGTTCATTATGGGCCAGTTTCACCACGGGCCATTAATAGGCCAAGAGTTACATAGGGCCTCATATGGGCCGAAAGACATCATGGGCCATACATGGGCCAGAAGTGAAAACGGGATGGAATCATATTGGATGGCCCAGATGATGCTACTAGGACTAATTTGAATAGGGCGTAACGGGCCTTGGTTTAGCGGGCTGTACATGGGCTATATGCGAACAACCCGTTAATAGGCTTTCCATGGGCTGGCCCGGCACCTTTTTACCAAGTCAAACAGGCCGGCCTTTTCATAGGAATGGGCCTCTGTTAGGCCGTGCCACGTGTCGACGTATCATAGGCGCCTTCTGTCCAATCAGTGGATGACATCTGTCCCAGCGATGAGCCGACACGTGTTTCCTCCAGCCAATGATGATTTTACACGTGGAAAATCCCCATTGGTCAGGGCTGTTAACGGGTTATCGGATCCAAAACCCGACCCGGTAGCTTAACGGCGTTCCGTTACTGTGGATGCCACGTGTCGGTCACCCTTGACGAAAGCACTTCTGTGACATGCGATTTATCGTCATGGAAGTGGACACTTCCGTGATGATAATTTTGGTAATGTCATGGAACACTGTACGACAGCAGAAGTATGACTATCTTGATTCTGTCATAAAATCGTCATGGATGTACATGCATGACAGAAAACATGACCTACTATGACAAACACGTATCATCACGGAAGTGTATTTTTTTTTGTAGTGACGATCAGATCGCAGAAACTTTATTTTCTTGTTATGATGATTTTCCAATTCACTCTGAAATTCTTTGAACTTTTCAAGTGTTACAGACTTATGTTTCATCAAGTAGATATACCCATATCTACTCAAATCATCTGTGAAGGTTAGAAAATAACGATACCCGCTGTGAGCCTCAACACTCATCGGACCGCATACATTAGTATGTATTATTTCCAACAAGTATGTTGCTTGCTCCATTGTTCCAGAGAACAGAGTTTTAGTCATCTTGCCCATGAGGCATGGTTCGCAAGCATCAAGTGATTCATAATCAAGTAATTCCAAAAGCCCATCGGCATTGAGTTTCTTCATGCGCTTTACACCAATATGACCCAAACGGCAGTGCCACAAATAAGTTGCACTATCATTATTAAACTTATATATTTTGGCTTCAATATTTTGAATATGTGTCTCATTACTATCGAGAGTCAACAAAAGTAGACCACTCATTAAGGGTGCATGACCATAAAAGATATTACTCATATAAATAGAATAACCATTATTCGCTGATTTAAATGAATAACCCTCTCGCATCAAACAAGATCCAGATATAATGTTCATGCTTAACGCTGGTACCAAATAACAATTATTCAGGTCTAAAACTAATCCTGAAGGTAGATGTATAGGTAGCGTGCCGATAGCGATCACATCGACTTTGGAACCATTTCCCACGCACATCGTCACCTCGTCCTTAGCCAATCTTCGCTTAATCTGTAGCCCCTATTTCGAATTGCAAATATGAGCAACAGAACCAATATCAAATACCCAGGCGCTACTATGAGCATTAGTAAGGTACACATAAATAACATGTATATCAAATATACCTTTCACTTTGCCATCCTTCTTATCCACCAAATACTTGGGGCAGTTCTGCTTCCAGTGACCAATCCCTTTGAAGTGGAAGCACTCAGTCTCAGGCTTAGGTCCAGACTTGGGCTTATTCACTTGAGCAACAACTTGCTTGCCGTTCTTCTTGAAGTTCTGTTTCTTCCCTTTGCCCTTTTCCTTGAAACTAGTGGTCTTGTTAACCATCAACACTTGATGCCCCTTCTTGATTTCTACCTCCGCAGCTTTTAGCATCGCGAAGAGGTCAGGAATTGTCTTATCCATACATTGCATATTATAGTTCATCACGAAGCTTTTGTAGCTTGGTTGCAGTGATTGAAGAACTCTGTCAATGACACTATCATGAGGAAGATTAACTCCCAGTTGAGTCAAGTGGTTGTGGTACCCAGACATTCTGAGTATATGCTCACTTATAGAACTATTCTCCTCCATTTTGTGGCTGTAGAACTTATTGGAGACTTCATATCTCTCAATCCGGGCATTTGCTTGAAATATTAACTTTAACTCCCGGAACATCTCATATGCTCCATGACGTTCAAAACATCGTTGAAGTCCCAGTTCTAAGCTGTAAAGCATGGCACACTGAACTATCGAGTAGTCATCAGCTTTGGTCTGCCAGACGTTCTTAACGTCATCAGTTGCATCTGCAGTAGGCCTAGCACCTAGCGGTGCTTCCAGGACGTAATTCTTCTGTGCAGCAATGAGGATAATCCTCAAGTTACAGACCCAGTCCGTGTAGGTTCTGTCATCATCTTTCAATTTAGCTTTCTCTAGGAACGCATTAAAATTAAAGGAACAGTAGCACGGGCCATTGATCTACAACAACATAGACATGCAAAATACTATCAGGTACTAAGTTCATGATAAATTAAAGTTCAATTAATCATATTACATAAGAACTCCCACTTAGATAGACATCCCTCTACTCATCTAAGTGATCACGTGATCCAAATCAACTAAACCATGTCCGATCATCACGTGAGATGGAGTAGTCTTCAATGGTGAACATCCCTATGCTGATCATATCTACTATATGATTCACGCTCGACCTTTCGGTCTCAGTGTTCCGAGGCCATATCTGGTTATGCTAGGCTTGTCAAGTTTAATCTGAGTATTCTACGTGTGCAAAACTGGCTTGCACCCATTGTATGTGAACATAGAGCTTATCACACCTGACCATCACGTGGTGTCTCAGCACGAGGAACTGTAGCAACGGTGCATACTCAGGGAGAACACTTATACCTTGAAATTTAGTGAGAGATCATCTCATAATTCTACCGTTGTACTAAGCAAAATAAGATGCATAAAGGATAAACATCACATGCAATCAACATAAGTGATATGATACGGCCATCATCATCTTGTGCCTTTGGTCTCCATCTCCAAAGCATCGTCATAATCACCATCATCACCGGCTTGACACCTTGAACTCCATCGAAGCATCGTTGTCGTCTCGCCAACTTATTGCTTCTATGACTATCGCTACCATTTAATGATAAAGTAAAGCAATTACATGGTGATTGCATTTCATACAATAAGGCGACAACCATAAGGCAACTGCCAGTTGCTGATAACTTTGACAAAACATGATCATCTCATACAACAATTTATATATCATCACGTCTTGACCATATCACATCACAGCAAGCCCTGCAAAAACAAGTTAGACATCCTCTACTTTGTTGTTGCAAGTTTTACGTGGCTGCTATAGGCTTAGCAAGAACCGTTCATACCTACGCATCAAAAACTATGATGATTTTTCATCAAGTGTGTTGTTTTAACCTTCAACAAGGACCGGGCGTAGTCACACTCGATTCAACTAAAGTTAGAGAAATAGACACCCACTAGCCACCTGTGTGTGAAGCACGGCGGTAGAACCAGTCTCATGAACGCGGTCATGTAATGTCGGTCTGAGCCGCTTCATCCAACAATACCACCGAATCAAATTATGACATGCTGGTAAGCAGGATGACTATTATCGTCCACAACTCTTTGTGTTCTACTCGTGCATATAACATCTATGCATAGACCTGGCTCGGATGCCACTGTTGGGGAACATAGTGTTTCAAAAAAATTCCTACGATCATGCAAGATCTATCTAGGAGAAGCATAGTGACGAGTGGGGAGAGTGTGTCCATGTAGTCTTGTAGACCGAAAGCGGAAGCGTTTATCAATGCGGTTGATGTAGTCGTATGTCTTCACGACCCGACCGATCCTAGCACCGAATGTACGGCACCTCCGTGTTCAGCACACATTTAGCTCGATGACGTCCCTCGTACTCTTGATCCTGTTGAGGCCGAGGGAGAGTTCCATTAGCACGACGGTGTGGTGATGGTGACGATAAAGTTACCGATGCAGGGCTTCGCCTAAGCACTATGATGATATGATCAATGTGTGTAACTGTGGAGGGGGGCACCGCACACGGCTAAAAGATCAACTTGTGTGTTCTAGAGTGCCCCCTCCCCACGTATATAAAGGAGGGAGGGGAGGCCGGCCGGCCCTCCTAGGGCGCACCAGGAGAGGGAAATCCTACTAGGACTCCAAGTTCTAGTAGGTTTCCACCTTAGGAAGAGGGGGAAGAAGGAAGGAAGAGGGGGAAGGGAAGGAAAGGGGGGCACCCCCCTTCCCCTAGTCCAATTCGGACCCAAGGGGGGTGGCCAGCCCCTCCTGGCCCTTCCTCTCTTCCCACTAAGGCCCATATATGCCTATTAGTTCACCCGGGGGTTCTGATAACCCCTCTGGCACTCCGGTTTTACCCGAAACTATCTGGTACACTTCCGGTGTCTGAATAACATGGTAAAATATATCAATCTTTATGTCTCGACCATTTCGAGACTCCTCGCCATGTCCGTGATCTCATCCGGGACTCCGGACAGCCTTCGGTCATCAAATCACATAACTCATAATAAAATCGTCATAGAATGTTAAGCGTGCGGGCCCTACGGGTTCGAGAACTATGTAGACATGACCGAGACACATCTTCGGTCAATAACCAATAGCGGAACCTCGGTCATGTCTACATAGTTCTCGAACCCGTAGGGTCCGCATGCTTAACGTTCGATGATGATTTGTATTATGAGTTATGTGATTTGATGTACCGTAGGTTGTTCGGAGTCCCGGATGACATCACGGACATGACGAGGAGTCTCGAAATGGTCGATACATAAAGATTGATATATTGGAAGGTTATATTCGGACACTGGAATAGTTTTGAAGTGTATCGGGTATTTTCCGGAGTGTCGGGGGGGTTACCGGAACCCCTCGGGGGGTTATTGACCCCAAGTAGTGGCGGGCGCCCCCCCCCTAGCCCAAACCGAATTGGACTAGGGTTGGGGGGGGCCTTTCCTTCTCTCCTCCTCCTCCTTCCCCCTTCTCCTTGTGGAAGTAGGAAAGGGGGGCAAATCCTACTTGGAGTAGGACTCCCCCCCTTGGTCGCGCCTCTGTTGGCCCGCCTCCTCCTCCATCCCCCCTTTATATACGTGGGAGTGGGGAACCCCAAAGGCACACCAAATTTTCTTTTAGCCATGTGCGGCATATCATCATAGTGCTTAGGCGAAGCCCTGCACCGACAACTTCATCATCACTGACACCATGTCGTTGTGCTGACGGAACTCTCCCTCGGCCTCAGCTGGATCAAGAGTTCAAGGGACGTTGCCGAGATGAATGTGTGCAGGTCGCGGAGGTGCCGTGCATTTGGTACTTGATCAGTTGGATCACGATGATGTTCGACTACGTCAACTACATTATTAAACGCTTCCGATTTCGGTCTACGAGGGTACGTGGACACACTCTCCCCGCTCATTGCTATGCTTCTCCTAGATAGACCTTGCGTGATCGTAGGCATTTTTTTTGAAATACTACGTTCCCAAACAGTGGCATCCGAGCCAGGTCTATGCGTAGATGTTATATGCACGACTAGAACACAAAAAGTTGTGGGCGATAATAGTAGTACTGCTTACCAGCATGTCATACTTTGATTCGGCGGTATTGTTGGATGAAGCGGCCTGGACCGACATTACATGACCGCGTTCATGAGACTGGTTCTACCGCCATGCTTCGCACACAGGTGGCTAGTGGGTCTCTGTTTCTCCAACTTTAGTTGAATCAAGTGTGACTACGCCCAGTCCTTGTTGAAGGTTAAAATAGCACACTTGACGAAAAATCATTGTGATTTTTGATGCGTAGGTAGGAATGGTTCTTGCTAAGCTTGTAGCAGCCACGTAAAACTTGCAACAACAAAGTAGAGGATGTATAACTTGTTTTTGCAGGGCATGTTGTGATGTTATATGGTCAAGACGTGATGATATATCAATTGTTGTATGAGATGATCATGTTTTGTAAAAGTTATCGGCACCTAGCAGGAGCCTTATGGTTGTCTCTTTATTGTATGAAATGCAATCGCCATGTAATTGCTTTACTTTATCATTAAACAGTAGCGATAGTCGTAGAAGCAATAAGTTGGCAAGACGACAACGATGCTTCGATGGAGATCAAGGTGTCAAGCCGGTGACGATGGTGATCATGATAGTGCTTTGTAGATGGAGATCAAAGGCACAAGATGATAATGGCCATATCATATAACATATATTGATTCCATGTGATGTTTATCCTTTATGCATCTTATTTTGCTTAGTATAGCGGTAGCATTATAAGATGATTTCTCACTAAATTTCAAGGTACAAGTGTTCTCGCTGAGTATGCACCATTGCTACTGTTCGTCGTGCCAAGACACCACATGATGATCGGGTGTGATAAGCTCTATGTTCACATACAATGGGTGCAAGCCAGTTTTGCACATGCAGAATACTCGGGTTAAACTTGACGAGCCTAGCATATGCAGATATGGCCTCGGAACACCGAGACCGAAAGGTCGAGCGTGAATCATATAGTAGATATGATCAACATGAAGGAAATATGCCCTAGAGGCAATAATAAAGTTGTTATTTATATTTCCTTATATCATGATAAATGTTTATTATTCATGCTAGGATTGTATTGAACGAAAACTTAGTACATGTGTGAATACATAAACAAAAAGATTGTCACTAGTATGCGTCTACTTGACTATCTCGTTAATCAAAGATGGTTAAGTTTCCTAGCCATAGACATGAGTTGTCAGTTGATGAATGGGATCACATCATTAGAGAATGATGTGATTGACTTGACTCATTCTGTTAGCTTAGCACTTGATCATTTAGTTTGTTGCGGTTGCTTTCTTCATAACTTATAGATGTTCCTACGACTATGAGATTATGCAACTCCCGAATACCGGAGGAACACTTTGTGTGCTATCGAACATAACAACATAACTGGGTGTTTATAAAGATGCTCTACAGGTGTCTCCGATGGTGCTTGTTGAGTTGGCATAGATCGAGATTAGGATTTGTCACTCCGATTATTGGAGAGGTATCTCTGGGCCCTCTCGGTAATGCACATCATTATAAGCCTTGCAAGCAATGTGACTAAGGAGTTAGTTATGGGATGATGCATTACAAAATGAGTAAAGAGACTTGTCGGTAACGAGATTTAACTAGGTATTGAGATACCGACGATCGAATCTCGGGCAAGTAACATACTGCGCATCTCGGGCAAGGGAACAACATATGTTGTTATGCGGTTTGACCGATAAAGATCTTCGTAGAATATGTTGGATCCAATATGAGCATCCAGATTCCGCTATTGGTTATTGACCAGAGATGAGTCTCGGTCATGTCAACATAGTTCTCGAACCCGTAGCGTCCGCACGCTTAACGTTCGATGATGATCGGTATTATGAGTTTTTGTGTTTTGATGTACTGAAGGTAGTTCGGAGTCCCGGATGTGATCACGTAGATGACGAGGAGTCTCGAAATGGTCGAGACATAAAGATCGATATATTGGAAGGCTATGTTTGGACACCGGAATGGTTCCGGATGAGTTCGGTCATTTTTCAGAGTACCGGGAGGTTACCGGAACCCCCTTGGGAGTCAATGGGCCTTATTGGGCCTTAGTGGAAGGGAGGAGGAGGAGGCAAGGTGGAGGGTGCGCCCCCCAAGCCCAATCCAAATTGGGGTGCGGGGCCGGCCCCCCTTTCCTTCCCCCTCTCTCTCTCTCTTCCTTCTTCTCCTACTCCAACTAGGGAAGGGGGAAAACCTACGTCCATTTTGCATCATGCTTTTATATCGATATTTATGGCATTATGGGCAATTATTACACATTATGTCACAATATGTATGCCTATTCTCTGTTATTTTACAAGGTTTACACGAAGATGGAGAATGCCAGCAGTTGGAATTCTGGGTTGGAAAAGGAGCAAATATTAGAGACCTATTCTGCACAACTCCAAAAGTCCTGAAACTCGAAGAAAGTCAGTTTTGGAATATATTAAAAATATTGAGCCAAGAAAGTACCAGAGGGGGCCACACCTTGTCCACAAGGGTGGAGGGCGTGCCCTACCCCCTGGGCACACCCCTGCCTTGTGGGCCCCCTGGCAGGCCTCCGGTGCCCATCTTTTGCTATATGAAGTCTTTCGTCCTGGAAAAATCAGTAGGGAGCTTTCGGGACGAAGCGTCGCCCTCTCGAGGCGGAACCTGGGCAGAACCAATCTAGGGCTTCGGCGGAGCTTTTCTGCCGGGGAAATATCCCTACGGGAGGGGGAAATCGTCACTATCATCATCACCATCGATCCCCTCATCGGGAGGGGGTCAATATCCATCAACATCTTCACCAGCACCATCTCCTCTCAAACCCTAGTTCATCTCTCATATCCAATCTTTGTCTCAAAACCTCAGATTGGTACGAGTGAGTTGCTAGTAGTGTTGATTACTCCTTGTAGTTGATCCTAGTTGGTTTATTTGGCGGAAGATCGTATGTTCAGATCCTTCATGCATATTAATACCCCTTTGATTATGAACATGAATATGATTTGTGAGTAGTTACGTTTGTTCCTCAGGACATGGGAGAAGTCTTGCTATAAGTAGTCATGTGAATTTGGTATTCATTCGATATTTTGATGAGATGTATGGTGCCTTTCCTCTAGTGGTGTTATGTGAACGTCGACACCATTGTTTGGGCCTAGGGGAAGGCATTGGAAGTAATAAGTAGATGATGGATTGCTAGAGTGACATAAGCTTAAACCCTAGTTTATGCGTTGCTTTGTAAGGGGCTGATTTGGATCCACATGTTTTATCCTATGGCTAGGTTTACCTTAATACTTCTTTTGTAGTTGCGGATGCTTGCAAGAGGGGTTAATCATAAGTGGGATGCTTGTCCAAGGAAGGGCAGTACCCAAGCACCAGGCCACCCACATATCACATTATCAAAGTAACGAACGCGAATCATATGAGCTGATGAAAACTATCTTGACGATAATTCCCATGTGTCCTCAGGAGCGTTTTCCTTTATATAAGAGTTTGTCCAGGCTTGTCCTTTGCAACAAAAAGGATTGAGCCACCTTGCTGCACCTTGTTTACTTTTGGTACTTGTTACCCGTTACAAATTACCTTATCACAAAACTATCTATTACTGATAATTTCAGTGCTTGCACAGAATACCTTACTAAAAACCGCTTGTCATTTCCTTCTGCTCCTCGTTGGGTTCGACACTCTTACTTGTCGAAAGGACTATGATATATCCCCTATACTTGTGGGTCATCAAGACTCTTTTCTGGCGCCGTTGCCGGGGAGTGAAGCGTTGGTAAGTGGAAATTGGTAAGGAAAAATTTATATAGCATGCTGAAATTTACTGGCACTTGTTACTATGGAAAGTAATCCTTTGAGGTGCTTGTTCGGGGTATCTTCACCCCGACCAGTATAGCAAAGAGTTGCTCCTCAACCTACTGAACCTACTGAAAATGTTTACTTTGAAATTCCTTCGGGTATGATAGAGAAACTGCTAGCTAGTTCTTTTACATGAGATGTAACATTGCATCCCGATTTGCACCTAATATATGTGGATGAAGTTTCTGGATTATTTAAGCTTGCAGGTATGCCCGAGGATGTTATCAAGAAGAATGACTTCCCTTTATCTTTGAAGGGAAAGGCATTGACATGGTTTAGGCTATGCGATGATATTGGATCATGGAACTGCAATAGATTGAAATTGGAATTCCATTAGAAGTTTTATCCAATGCATCACGTTCATCGTGATCGTAATTATATATATATAATTTTTGGCCTCGCGAAGGAGAAAGCATCGCTCAAGCTTAGGGGAGGCTTAAGTCAATGTTATATTCATCCCCAATCATGAGCTCTCAAGAGAAATTATTATTCAAAATTTTTATGCTCGGCTTTCTCTCAATAATCACTCCATGCTCGATACTTCTTGTACTGGTTCTTTTATGATGAAGACTATTTAATTCAAATGTGATCTATTGGAAAGAATTAAACGCAACTCTGAAGATTGGGACCTTGACAAAGGTAAGGAGTCAGGTATAACACCTAAGTTTGACTGTGTTAAATCTTTTATGGATATCGATGCTTTTCGTGAATTTAGCAATAAATATGGACTTGACTCTGAGATAGTAGCTTCTTTTTGTGAATCATTTGCTACTCATTTTGATCTTCCTAAGGAGAAGTGGTTTAAATATCATCCTCCCATTGAAGTAAAAGTAGTTGAACCTATTAAAGTTGAAGAAAAGACTATCACTTATAATGTTGATCCTATTGTTCCTACCGCTTATATTGAGAAACTACCTTTCCCTGCTAGAATAAAGGATCATGCTAAAGCTTCAACTGTGGTTCATAAGGGTAATGCTAGAACACCTACACCCCCTGAGCAAATTAAATTTGAACCTAGTATTGCTATGGTTAAAGATCTCTTGACCAATAATATTGATGGGCATGTTACTTACTTCAATGATGAAGCTGCTAGAATTGCTAGACCCGATACTAAAAGTAAACATAGACCTGTCTTAGGTATGCCTGTTATTTCTGTTAAAATAGGAGATCATTGCTATCATGGATAATGTGATATGGGTGCTAGTGCGAGTGCAATACCTCATTCTTTATATGAAGAAATTATGCATGATATTGCACCTGCTGAGTTAGAAGGTATTGATGTTACAATTAAGCTTGCTAATATAGATACTATTTCACCAGTTTGGATTGTTAGAGATGTCGAAGTCTTGTGTGGGAAAGTTAAATATCCTACTGATTTTCTTGTTCTTGGTTCCCAATAGATGACTTTTGCCCCATTATATTGGGGAGACCCTTCTTGAATACTATTAATGCCAAGATAGATTGCAAAAAGGATGTTGTTACTATTGGTGTAGGGGACATGTCTCATGATTTTAATTTTGCTAAATTTCATAGACAACCCCATGATAAAGAATTGCCTAGTAAAGATGAAATTATCGGTCTTGCTTCTATTGCCGTGCCTCCTAATGATCCTTTAGAACAATATTTGCTAGACCATGAAAATGATATGTTTATGAATGAAAGAAGGGAAATAGATGAAGTACTCTTTAAATAGGGACCTATTTTGAAACAAACTTGCCTATTGAAATTCTAGGGGATCCTCCTCCACCCAAGGGTGATCCCGTGTATATCCATTACCCGGGATACTCCTCCACCCAAGAGCTTAAACCATTACCTGATACTCTTAAATATGCTTATCTTGATGAAAAGAAGATATATCCTGTTATTATTAGTGCTAACCTTTTAGAGCAGGAAGAAGAGAAATTATTGAAAACTCTGAAGAAGTACCATGCTACTATTGGATATACTCTGGATGATCTTAAGGGCATTAGTCCCACTCTATGCTAGCACAAAATAAAATTGGAGAAATACGCTAAACCGGTTGTTGATCACCAACTACAGTTAAATCCTAAGATGAAAGAAGTGGTAAGAAAAGAAATACTAAAGCTTCTGGAGGAAGGTATAATGTATCCCCTTGCTGATAGTCAGTGGGTAAGTCCTGTCCATTGTATCCCTAAGAAGGGAGGTATTACTGTCGTTCCTAATGATAAAGATGAATTGATCCCACAAAGGATTGTTACATGTTATAGGATGGTAATTGATTTATGCAAATTAAATAAAGGTACCAGAAAAGATCAAATGCTAGAATGATTATCCAAACATACACATTTTTTCTTTCTAGATGGTATTTTGGTTTCTCTCAAATACCTGTGTCAAAACATGATCAAGACAAGACCACTTTTACCTGCCCTTTTGGTACCTTTGCTTATAGACGTATGCCTTTTGGTTTGTGTAATGCACCTGCTACCATTAAAAGATGCATGACTGCTATATTCTCTGACTTTTGTGAAAAGATTGTTGAGGTTTTCATGGATGATTTCTCTGTGTATGGGACTTCTTTTGATGATTTCTTAAGTAACCTTGATCGAGTTTTGCAGAGATGTAAAGAAACTAATCTTGTCTTGAATTAGGAGAAGTGCCACTTTATGGTTAATGAAGGTATTGTCTTGGGGCATAAAATTTCTGAAAGAGGTATTAAAGTTGATAAAGCTAAAGTTGATGCTATTGAAAAGATGTCGTGTCCTAGGACATCAAAGGTATAAGAAGTTTCCTTGGTCATGCCTGTTTTTATAGGTGGTTCATTAAAGACTTCTCAAAAATTTCTTGGCCTCTAACTAATCTCTTACAAAAAGATGTTCCTTTTGTCTTTGATGATGATTGTGTACAAGCATTTGAAATACTTAAGAAAGCCTTGATTTCTGCACCTATTGTTCAGCCTCCTAATTGGAATTTACCATTTGAAATTATGTGTGATGCTAACGATTATGTTGTAGGTGTTGTTCTAGGACAAAGAGTTGATTAGAACTTAAATGCTAGTAAAACTCTAGACAGTGCCCAAAGAAATTATGCTACTACTGAAAAGGAATTTTTAGTGGTTGTATTTGCTTGTGATAAGTTCATACATTACATTGTTGATTCTTAAGTAACTATTCACACTGATCATGCTGCTATTAAATATCTTATGGAAAAGAAAGATGCTAAACCTAGACTTGTTAGATGTGTTATCCTACTACAAGAATTTGATTTGCATATTATAGATAGAAAGGGAGCTGAGAACCCCATTGCAGACAACTTATCTAGGTTAGAGAATGTTCTTGATGACCCACTACCTATTGATGATAGCTTTCCTGATAAAAAATTAGATGACATAAATGCTTCTTGTACTGCTCCATGGTATGCTGATTATGCTAATTACATTGTTGCTAAATTTATACCACCTAGTTTCACATACCAGCAAAAGAAAAAGTTTTTCTATGATTTAAGACATTACTTCTGGGATGACCCACACCTTTATAAAGGAGTAGATGGTGTTATTAGATGTTGTGTACCTGAGCATGAACAGGAACAGATCCTACGCAAGTGTCACTCCGAGCCTTATGGAGGACACCACGCTGGAGATAGAACTGCACATAAGATATTGCAATCCGGTTTTATTGGCCTACTCTCTTCAAAGATGCCCTTAAGCTTGTCTTTTCTTGTGATGAATGTCAAAGAATTGGTAATATTAGTAGACGTCAAGAAATACCTATGAACTATTCTCTTGTTATTGAACCATTTGATGTTTGGGGATTTGATTATATGGGACCGTTTCCTTCCTCTAATGGGTATACACATATTTTAGTTGTTGATTATGTTACTAAGTGGGTAGACGCTATTCCAACTAGTAGTGCTGATCATAACACCTCTATTTAGATAATTAATGACTGATGGTGGTTCACACTTTATTCATGGTGCTTTTGTAAAATGCTTGTTAAGTATGATGTTAATCATAGAATTGCATCTCCATACCACCCACAGTCTAGTGGTCAAGTGGAATTGAGCAATAGAGGGATTAAATTAATTTTGCAAATGATTGTTAATAGATCTAGAAAGAATTGGTCCAATAAACTTGATGATGCATTATGGGCCTATAGAACTGCATATAAAAATCCTATGGGCTTGTCTCCATATAAAATGGTTTATGGAAAAGCATGTCACTTACCTCTCAAACTAGAACATAAGGCATATTGGTCCATTAAAGAGCTCAATTATGATATCAAACTTGCTTGTGAGAAGAGACTATTTGACATTAGCTCACTTGATGAGTGGAGAACCCAAGCCTATGAGAATGCCAAACTGTTTAAAGAAAAGGTGAAAAGATGGCATGACAAAAGGATACAAAAGTGTGAGTTTAATGTAGGTGATTATGTTTTATTATACAACTCCCGTTTAAGATTTTTTGCAGGAAAACTTCTCTCTAACTGGGAAGGTCCTTACGTTATCAAGGAGGTTTATCGTTCCGGTGCCATAAAAATCAACAACTTTGAAGGCACAAATCCGAAGGTAGTGAACGAAGAATCAAACATTATATCTCAGGTAATCCCATAAATGTTGAAACCAATGTTATTGGCACCGTAACCCCAGAGGAGTATATAAGGGACACTTTCCAGAACATTTCAGACTCCGAAAAGGAATAGGTATGTGGTACGGTAAGTACACCAACTCCAAAACAGTTCTAATAGCAATTTTCCTCCGTTTTGGAATATTTAAGAAAATAGGAAAATAAGAAGTAATCCGAGAAGGAAACGAGGCATCCACGAGGGTGGAGGGCACGCCCCCTGCCTCGTGGGCACCTCGTGTGGTCTCCGGACTCCGTTTTCTTGCACGATACTTCTTTTGGTCGATCAAAATTCATTATATAATCTCCCGAAGGTTTTGACCACCGTACCACGCAAATATCCTCTATTTTGAGTTTTGCTTTATGATTCTTCTATGTAATCGAGTCCGTGAGCTATATATAATAAAGATTAGTTTTGAGTCAAGGGCTTTGCTATTTTGCTATGATGTCGAGGGAATAAAAGAAAGAATAAAAAACGAAATAAAGAGATCATATTAATCTTATGAAGAGTAATGACTTCACATATAAAAGAGTATGATGAATAAAAGTTGTTGAGAGTTGACAAACATAGTTTTGGTCATCGTTGCAATTAATAGAAAGTAATAAAGTGATAACCCACAAGTGTAGGGGATCGCAACAGCTTTCGAGGGTAAAGTATTCAACCCAAATTTATTGATTCGACACAAGGGAAGCCAAAGAATATTCTTGAGTATTAGCAGTTGAGTTGTCAATTCAACCACACCTGGATAACTTAGTATCTGCAGCAAAGTATTTGGTAGCAAAGTAGTATGATAATAAAAGTAAAGATAGCAAAAGTAATATTTTTGGGTTTTGTAGTGATTGTAATAGCAGCAACGGAAAAGTAAATAAGTGAAGAACAATATGTGAAAAGCTCGTAGGCAATGGATCAGTGATGGATAATTATGCCAGATGCGATTTCTCATGTAATAGCTATAACATAGGGTGACACAGAACTAGCTCTAGTTCATCAATGTAATGTAGGCATGTATTCCGTAAATAGTCATACATGCTTATGGAAAAGAACTTGCATGACATCTTTTGTCCTACACTCCCGTGACAGTGGGGTCCTAGCGGAAACTCAGGGATATTAAGGCCTCCTTTTAATAGAGAACCGGAACAAAGCATTAGCACATAGTGAATACATGAACTCCTCAAACTACGGTCATCACCGAGAAGTATCCCGATTATTGTCACTTCGGGGTTGTCGGATCATAACACATAATAGGTGACTATAGACTTGCAAGATAGGATCAAGAACACACATATATTCATGAAAACATAATAGGTTCAGATCTGAAATCATGGCACTCGGGCCCTAGTGACAAGCATTAAGCATAGCAAAGTCATAGCAACATCCATCTCAGAACATAGTGGATACTAGGGATCAAACCCTAACAAAAATAACTTGATTAGATGGTAAATCTCATCCAACCCGTCACCGTCCAGCAAGACTACGATGGAATTACTCACGCACGGCGGTGAGCATCATGAAATTGGTGATGGAGGATGGTTGATGATGATGACAGCGACGAATCCCCCTCTCCGGAGCCGCGAACGGACTCCAGATCAGCCCTCCCGAGAGATATTAGGGCTTGGCGGCGGCTCCATATCGTACAACACGGTGAAACTTTCTCTTTGTTTTTTTTCTCCTCGAATGTGAATATATGGAGTTGGAGTTGAGGTCGGTGGAGGTCCAGGGGGCCCACGAGACAGGGGGGCACGCCCAGGGGGAGGGGGCGCGCCCCCCACCCTCGTGGACAGGGTGTGGGCACCCTGGTCTTGATTCTTTTGCCAGTATTTTTTATATTTTCCAAAAAGTGCCTCCGTGGATTTTCAGGGCATTCCGAGAACTTTTGTTTTCTACACATAAAGCAACATCATGGCAGTTCTGCTGAAAACAGCGTCAGTCCGGGTTAGTTTCATTCAAATCATGCAAGTTAGAGTCCAAAACAAGGGCAAAAGTGTTTGGAAAAGTAGATACGTTGGAGACGTATCAACTCCCCCAAGCTTAAACCTTTGCTTGTCCTCAAGCAATTCAGTTGATAGACTGAAAGTGATAAAGAAAAACTTTTACAAACTCTGTTTGCTCTTGTTGTTGTAAACATGCAAAGCCATCATTCAGGTTTTAGCAAATATTATGAACTAACCATACTCACAATAATACTTAGGTCTCACAATTACTCATATCAATAGCAAAATCAACTAGCGAGCCATAATAATAAATCTTGGATGACAACACTTTCTCAAAACAATCATAACATGATATAACAAAATGGTATCTCGCTAGCCCTTTCTGAGACCGCAAAACATAACTGCAGAGCACCTTTAAAGATCAAGGACTGACTAAAAATTGTAATTCATGGTAAAAGAGATCCAGTCAAGTCATACCCAATATAAACCAATAGTAATGAATGCAAATGACAGTATGCTCTCCAGCGGGTGCTTTTTAATAAGAAGGATGATGACTCAACATAAAAGTAAATAGATAGGCCCTTCACAGAGGGAAGCAGAGATTTGTAGAGGTGCCAGAGCTCAATTTTAAAATAGAGATTGCATAATATTTTGGGCGGCATACTTTTGTTGTCAATGCAACAACTATGAGATGGTTGTATCTTCCATACTACATGCATTATAGGCAGTTCCCAAACAGAATGGTAAAGGTTTATACCCCCCCCCCCAACCACCAACAAGCATCAATCCATGGCTTGCTCGAAACAACGAGTGCCTCCAACTAACAACAGCCCTGGGGGAGTTTTGTTTGATTATTTTGATTTGCTTTGATCTTTTTGGATCATGGAACTGGGCATCCCCGTTACCGGCCCATTCTCGTTAATGAGGAGCGGAGTCCACTCCTCTTGAGAATAAGCCACCTAGCATGGAAGATATAGGCAGCCCTAGTTGAAACATGAGCTGCTCGAGCATACAAAACAGAATTTCATTTGAAAGTTTGGAGTTTGGCACATACAAATTTACTTGGAACGGCAGGTAAATACTGCATATAGGAAGGTATAGTGGACTCATATGTAACAACTTTGGGGTTTAAGGAGTTTGGATGCACAAGCAGTATTCCCGCTTAGTACATGTGAAGGCTAGCAAAAGACTGGGAAGCGACCAACTGAGAGAGCGACAACAGTCATAAACATGCATTAAAATTAATTTACACCGAGTACAAGCATGAGTAGGATATAATCTACCATGAACATAAATATCATGAAGGCTATGTTGATTTGTTTCAACTACATGCGTGAACATGTGCCAAGTCGAGTCACTCAATTCATTCAAAAGAGGATACCATCCCATCATACCACATCATAATCATTCTAATAGCGTGTTGGCACGCAAGGTAAACCATTATAACTCACACTACTAGGAAAATGCTTATAGATAGAAGTTTACCAGTAGCGAGTTTTTGTGACCCCACGCTACTAGTAATTACCAGTAGCGCTGTGTAGAAAACACGCTACTACTAACATATAATAGTAGCGTTTGTTTGCTTGGGCCACGCTACTGTTACATGGGCCGTAGGGCAGCATCTGTAGCCCACTTAGCTGTAGCGTTTGTTCTGAAAGGGCACTACAGCTGGTGGGCTTAGCAGTAGCGTGGTGCTCCAACCAGCGCTACTACTATAGCTAAAGAAAACCGGCCCGGTCGAGCGCCCCCACACCCCCCTCCTCTCACAATCGATCCCCTCCGCCCGACGACGATGCCGCCGCGGTTAGGGTTCGTCCCCGGCCGCCTCACCCCCGTCGACGGTGTCGTGTGCCGCCACCATGCGCGGTCTCCTCTCGCCTCCTCCGACGCTCCAGCCCCGTAAGTCCCCCTCTCGATCTCCTCCTCCATGCATGCGCCATAGTAGCTCCTCTCGATCTCTTGGTTAGGGTTTGTTGTAGGGGCTCCAATCGATCTGCCGCGGCGGCTCGCCATGTTTTGGGATTTAGGGATTGCACTGTGGCTCCGCGCTTCAATGCATGGCTCCAATCGATCCTACTATTAATTAGTATCACATATGCATCTCTAGATCCTACTGTTAATTAGTATCACATAGGGGAGAGAGTAGAGGATTTGGGTTGGATGTTGCTGACATGATTGGCTCCTTTTCCTCTCTTTACGTGCTGGCTCATAGGGGAGAAAGTAAAAGATTTTGGTGGTTTTCATGTTGGGGTTTGGGTTGGTTGTTTGATGTGTGCTTATTGTTACCAGGGTGTTGCCGATTTGGCATTGGATTGGGCTTTCTCATGTTTGATTTTTTGCTTTGTGGTTGGGCGGTTTCGAATTTTATGATGTGATGTTATGGATATTGCTTCTATAGGAGTGTAAGTGTTCGGTTCGAGTTGTATCAAGTGTTTTCCTTGTTGTTTCTCAAATTAACCCTAATGAATATTGTTGGTCAGATGGGTTAGTGTTCGGTTTGGTTAACAAATGTAGATTTTTTTGAGGTGATGTTCATGGCCAAAAAAGTATGGGCTTGGCCACTAGGTGTTGTTCATGTGAGAGACAAAGCTACAAGCTCATGTTCCTATCATAGAAAAATAGTTAATTTGTAAGTGCTATACTCAGAAATCATCAAGATTTAGGATTACTGATATGAGAAGGGGGTAGTTATTTAGTGTGCTTTGTTGTGATTAACAAAGATGAGATGAGATCAAAGTATTGTTATGTTCTGCCATATATTTGTTTGTTACATCTCTAGATTATTGAACTACTAGTATTGTTTAACCTTGTGTTTAGTGCAAATTTCATACTGATAGCGACGCTTCATCTGAAGAGTTGGGCACATTGGTTTACTAGATTGCTAGCTTTATGTTTACTTTATGTTTACTTTTTAGTTGTTATTTTGCTTGCCATCTGAACTCTAGCTATGAAAACTTTATGTTTACTTTTTGGATCGTTAATCCTTTAATCATATTGCTTTAGGGAAATTGCGCCACCAGCACCACCACCATGTCGATGGTGCAAGTCAAGGTGCGCCAGCAGCCTTGCAACTGGCACGCTGTTTGGGATCTACTTCGAGTCTAGTTTTCTTCATGTGGCGGTAATAAATTATATGAAACTAGTAACTACTATTTTATTTTTAGTGTTATTGGCATTAATGCATCGTGTATATATCATTTTGCTTTTTGTACACAGATCGTCCCATGCAATGTGAGGTCAGAATTCAACAATCTGACTGGAGACTCTGTGACATTTGAGGCTCCTGGGGTCCCCTACACTATGGAGATCGAGAAAGGACGAAAGATGATGCGGGTGGGAGGAGATGGATGGGTCCATTTCATCGACAACATACGTATCACCGGTGGTGAGTTGATAAGCTTCTCCTTCAGAGCTGAAAGACCCAAGTTGGCCGTGATTTATATAAACAAAGCAGAATATTATGAGGATGATGAGGATGATGATGACCCACTCGGTGATGCCATCGTAGCTCAAAGAATGAAGTTGAGCGAGGAGGAGGTGTGCAACCTATGGGACATCATTCCGCCACATGCTGACTTTGTCGGGGTGCCATTCGTGACCCGCCTGACAAGTACCATGGTTGATCGGCATATGATGGTATGTTGCATTTACTATAGTTTTTAGAGTAATTTGATGATATGCTATATTGTTATACTTAGTGTAGAGTCCGATGATATATATGCATAGTGAATCTTATATGCTTTATTGTTATACTTTAGTGAAGAGTCCGATCATATATATGCTTAGTGAATCTTATATGCTTACTGAATCTTATATGCTTAATGAATCTATGCTTAGTGAATCTTATATGCTTTTTTTATACTTAGTGTAGAGTCCGATGGTATATATGCTTAGTGAATCTTATATTCTCAGTGAATCTTATATGCTTTATTGTTATACTTAGTGTAGAGTCTGATGATATATATGCTTAGTGTAGAGTCCGATGATATATATGCTTAGTGTAGAGTCCGATGATATATATGCTTAGTGTAGAGTCCGATGATATATATGCTTCGTGTAGAATGTGTGAGGCTACTTATTAATTGATATGTTTTTCTTATTCAGAAATTGCCAAAGAGCCTATCTGAGAGTTGTGGTATCAAGCCTGATGAAGAAGGCTCTGCTGGAATATGCCTTACCGCAAGGGGCTCCATCACCACTTGTGCATACGGCGTGGACACGGACGGTCGCACACACTTCAACTCGGTTGGGTGGAAGAGTTCCTCGTCGGCAAGAATCTTCATGTTGGAGAGGCAATCCTAATAACTATCAGGAACACCCACCGCCCAGGCTTGAGGATGATGGTCGTCATCGACATCATCTAGAACTTCATATGCATGTGTGTGGCTATTAAACCATATATATGCTAGTATGACTACCTAGTAGACTTATCAACTATCATCTATCCATGCATTGTTGACTACTATATGAGTTTGTGAGATTGTGTGGTTATATTAAATGTGGTACTGTCGTTAATGTTTGTGAGATGGTTCTGTGAACTTAGTTTATTTGCACTGGACTTGTCTTGATTTCCATGAATATTGCACCTGACTGCTTTTTTTATTTTTTATTTCTATTTGCCTAGTTGTAGCGTGAGGAGAAAATAGGGAGCTACTACTATGTGATGATAGTAGTAGCGCTGGTGGAGGAAGCAGCGCTACTAATAAGTATTTTAGCTGCAGCGCTTGTTCAGAAACGCACTACTGTTAAATAATAGTTGTAGCGCCCTAGCAGTAGCGCGGGTGCCCGCGCTACTGGTATGTAAAAAACCAGCACCACTAGTAAGCTTTTCTCTAGTAGTGTCATAGCTAATCAAGCATGGCACAAGCAACTATAATCTCTAAATGTCATTGCAAATATGTTTACCTCATAATAAGCTAAATCAGAAACGATGAACTCATCATATTTACAAAAACAAGAGAGGTCGAGTCCATACCAGCTTTTCTCATCCCAATAAGTCCATCATATATCGTCATTACTGCCTTTCACTTGCACGACCGAACGGTGTGTATAATAATAAGAGTGCACGTGCATTGGACTAAGCTGGAATCTGCAGGCATTCAACTCAAAAGAGAAGACAATGTAATATGGGCTCTAAGTTAAATAGACAATCATGCATATGAGAGCCACTAAGCATTTTCAATATGGTCATCTCGACCCCCAAAGGAAAGAAAAGAAAACTATTTACACGGGAAAGCTCCCAACAAGTAAGAAGAAGAACGAGAAATATTTTTGGGTTTTCATTTTAATTTCTACTACAGGAAAAGAAATTAAACTAACTAATTTTTTTGGTTTTTCTTAAGGTTTATCAAACACACAAGAAGAAAGCGAGAAAGAAAATTAAACTAACATGGATAATACAATGAAAGAGTATGAGCACCGACGACTAGTGTATGAACATGAATGTAAAGTCGGTGAGAAATACGTACTCCCCCAAGCTTAGGCGTTTGGCCTAAGTTGGTCTAATACCAAGGACCGCTGCTACTCTCCCCGGTGTACTGGGAAGTGTAATCAGGATACCACTAGCTGGCCATCTCCTGATCCCACTGGAAAGATGATGCACGATAAGGGTCCAGTGCAGGTTCCGGCTCAGGTTCAGGTTCTAGAGTGAAAGCTTGGGCTCGATGAGTGTACACCGCTTCAGGTGTAACAAGAAAATTCTTTGCAGTCAAATCAAACAAAAAAGGCGAAGGCAAAATAATAGTCTCATTGTGTTTCTTATTAAATCTAAGGTTATACAAGAGCATCCTTTCTTCGTTGTCAACGATAAACTTGTGTGCTACCATGCTCTTGTAATCTAAAACGTGAGGAGGCAATTTTGTCTCCTCTTTCTCATGGTGCCTAATAGGTATCTGAAAATGTCTAGCAAGACGTGAAGCATAGATACCTCCAAATATGGGGCCTTTTTTACGATTCAGGCCTAGCCGTTTAGCAATGACGGCACCCATACTAAAACTATTATCTCCAAGCAAGGCATGTTGAAGGATGATAATGTCAGGAACACTAAAGTTTCCACTATTTCCAAGACCAATCAAGCATCTACTAGCAAATATGGCAAAGTAGCGTAAAACAGGAAAATGTATGCTAGAGATTTTCGCCTCGGAACCCTTCTTTGGCTCCTCTATAGCTATAGTGTTAACAAAGCCATCCACATCTTTACGATGGGGTTCCTCTAATTCTCCCTCATAGGGTATCCTACACACCGGGCAAAAATTACGTAAAGACAATTCTCTAAATTCATCATATAAATGAAATGATACTGAAGGCGGTGATTTCTTAGGATAATAATAAAATTTTGCACGAAAGTATTGGTGCGTAAGAGATACTGATCGATCTGGTCGTTGATGAAACCGGTGAGGCCTGCATTCTCGATCAAAGAATAAAAATCTTCATGAATTCCAGGTTCTTTCAAGAAACCATCGCATGGCCATTCACACGACCGCACTTCCGCTAAGAGAGGAAGATTATACTTGGCTTTTTCCTTCTCTTTAGCTTGTTTTTTCTGAGAACTTTGGCTAGAAGAGCCCCTCAAAAGTTTCCTTAACATTTTCTGAATTTTTTTGAAGCTTTAGTAACTTCAAAATAAAAGTGAATAAAACTAAACAAGATTGGTAGCAACTACTCCTACAAGTGTCTAGAGCCTATATCATGCATTAGAATTGCTTGGGAACTCATAAATTTAACATGCAAGCTCAAGAAGATGGTCACCTATGTAGTAAAAATTCGCAATGAATAAAGCACTAGAACAAAAACTAATTGGACCAATGGAGGAGTCACATACCAAGCAACAATCTCCCAAAGCAGTTTTGTAAAGGGAGCTTTGAGCAAGGAGATCGCAAATCGCAGCAAAACAAGCTAGAACTCGCGCTTGAGCTGGATGGGGATTTTTTGGGTAGAAGATGAAGTGGGTGCTGGCATAAGTGGAGGGGCCACCAGGGGCCCACGAGACAGGGGGCGCGCCCAGGGGGGTGGGCGCACCCTCCACTCTCGTGGTCTGGTGCTTGCCCCTCCTGCAGTGATTTTAGTGTCTAAAATCCTCAAATATTCCATAAAAATCATACTAAATTTGCAGGGCATTTGGAGAATTTTATTTTTGGGATATTTTTTAATGCACGGATAATTTAGAAGACAGACAGATAATACTATTTTTGCTTTTTTTATTCTAAATAACAGAAAGTAAAAAAGAGGGTACGGAAGGTTGTGCCTTCTAGTTTCATCCATCTCATGATCATCAAAATGAATCCATTAACAAGGTTGATCAAGTCTTGTTAACAAACTCATTCCGAATAACACGGAACCAGAGAAATTTTGAATAACACTAAGTGACCTCAACGGGGATATGAAAATCCCCAACAATAAGAATATCATACTTTTCTTGACAGTAGGGAGAGGAAATTCAAAACCTCCAATAATGATAGTTGGAACTTTTCCAATAGAATTGATGCTATGAACTTGATATTGTTTCCTCGGAAAGTGTACCGTATGCTCATTAACATTAACATGAAAAGTGGCATTGCCTTTGTTGCAATCAATAACAGCCCCTGCAGTATTCAAAAAAGGTCTACCAAGGATAATAGACATACTATCTTCCTCGGGAATATCAAGAATGACAAAGTCCGTTAAGATAGTGACATTTGCAACCACAACAGGCACATCCTCACAAATACCGATAGGTATAGCAGTTGATTTATTAGCCATTTGCAAAGATATTTCAGTAGGTGTCAACTTATTTAATTCAAGTCTATGATATAAAGAGAGAGGCATAACACTAACACCGGCTCCAAGATCACATAAAGCAGTTCTAACATAATTTCTTTTAATGGAGCACGGTATAGTTGGTACCCCCAGATCTCCATGTTTCTTTGGTATTCCACCCTTAAAAGTGTAGTTAGCAAGCATGGTGGAAATTTCAGCTTCCGGTATCTTTCTTTTGTTTGTGGTGATATCCTTCATATACTTAGCATAAGGATTTACTTTAAGCATATCAGTTAAGCGCATACGTAAGAAAATCGGTCTAATCATTTCAGCAAAGCGCTCAAAATCCTCCTCATCCTTTGTCTTGGATGGTTTAGGAGGAAAGGGCATGGGTTTCTAAACCCATGGTTCTCTTTCTCTACCGTGCTTCCTAGCAACAAAATCTCTCTTATCATAAGGTTGATTCTTTGATTGTGGGTTATCAAGATCAACGGCAGGTTCAATCTCTACATCATTGTTTTTGCTAGGTTGAACATCAACATGAACATTATCATTAACATTATCACTAGGTTCATGTTCATCACCTGATTGTGTTTTAGCATCAGAGATAGAAATATCATTGGGATTCTCAGGTGTGTCTATAGTACGTTCACTAGAAGCATGCAAAGTCCTATCGTTTTTGTTTTTCTTATTTTTAGAAGAACTAGGTGCCTCTAAATTGTTTCTCTGAGAATCTTGCTCAATTCTCTTAGGGTGGCCTTCAGGATACAAAGGTTCCTGAGTCATTCTACTAGTTCTAGTAGCCACTCTAATAGCAAAGTCATTTTTATTATTTAATTCATCAAGAAAATCATTTTGATCTTTTAAGTACTTGCTCAGCTTGAGTAGCAACCATAGACACATATTTGCTAACTAGTTTGAGTTCACCTTTAACTCTAGCCATATTATCGCTCACGCGTCCTATCTCGAAAGCATTATTCTTTAAATCTCTACCAACATAAGCATTAAAACTTTCTTGTCTAGCCATAAAGTCATCAAATTCATCTAAGCATGGGCTATGAAATTTAGTAGAGGGGATTTCAACTTTATCATATCTATAGAGAGAATTTACCTTTACTACCTATGGTTCTTCAATAGGCGCTATATTAAGACCATGTATTTCTTCAATAGGATGTAAATTCTTAACATCTTCAGCTTTAATACCTTTTTCTTTCATTGATTTCTTTGCCTCTTGCATATCTTCAGGACTGAGAAATAGAACACCTCTCTTCTTCGAAGTGGGTTTAGGAATAGGCTCAGGAGTTGGCTCAATTGGCTCAGGAATTTCCTTGGGAATTGGCTCAGGAAGAGTCCAATTATTTTCATTAGTCAACATATTATTCAATAGTAATTCAGCTTCGTCGACTGTTCTTTCCCTGAAAACACAACCAGCACAACTATCCAAGTAGTCCTTGGAAGCATCGGTTAGTCCATTATAGAAGATATCAAGTATTTCATTTTTCTTAAGAGGATGATCAGGCAAAGCATTAAGTAATCGGAGAAGCCTCCCCCAAGCTTGTGGGAGAATCTCTTCTTTGATTTGCACAAAATTATATATTTCCCGCAAGGCAGCCTGTTTCTTATGAGCAGGGAAATATTTAGCAGAGAAGTAATAAATCATATCATGGGGACTACGCACACAACCAGGAGCAAGAGAATTATACCAAGTCTTAGCATCACCCTTTAACGAGAATGGAAATATCTTAAGGATATAATAATAGTGAGATTTATCATCATGAGTAAACAGGGTATCTATATCATTCAACTTGGTAAGATGTGCCACAACAGTTTCAGATTCAAGGCCATAAAAAGGATCAGATTCAACTAAAGTAATAATCTCAGGATCAACAGAGAATTCATAATCCTTATCAGTAACACAGATAGGTGAAGTAGCAAAAGCAGGGTCAGGTTTCATTCTAGCATTAAGAGACTGTTGCTTCCGTTTAGCTAATATTTCTTAAGATCATATCTATCATTGCAAGCAAACATAGCTCTAGCAGCTTCTTCATTCATAACATAACCCTCAGGAACAACAAGCAATTCATAATCATTGGGGGAATTTTCATCATCACTATCATCAATAATAGCATCTTCAATAATTTCATTCCCTCTAACTCTAGCAAGTTGTTCATCAAGAAATTCACCTAATGGCAAAGTAGTATCACACACAGAAGTAGTTTCATCATAAGTATCATGCATAGCAGAAGTGGCATCATAAATAACATGCGACATATCAAAATTCATAGCAGTAGCAGGTTTAGGTGTTGCAAGCTTACTCAAAACAGAAGGAGAATCTAGTGCAGAGCTAGATGGCAGTTCCTTACCTCCCATCGTAGTTAAGGGATAGATCGTAGTTTTCGCGTCTTCCAAGTTCTTCATAGTGATCAACAGATATAAATCCGAAGTGACTCAGAAAATAGAGCTATGCTCCCCGGCAATGGTGCCAGAAATTAGTCTTGATAACCCACAAGTGTAGGGGATCGCAACAGCTTTCGAGGGTAAAGTATTCAACCCAAATTTATTGATTCAACACAAGGGAAGCCAAAGAATATTCTTGAGTATTAGCAGTTGAGTTGCCAATTCAACCATACCTGGATAACTTAGTATCTGCAGCAAAGTATTTAGTAGCAAAGTAGTATGATAATAAAAGTAAAGATAGCAAAAGTAATATTTTTGGGTTTTGTAGTGATTGTAATAGCAACAACGGAAAAGTAAATATGTGAAGAACAATATGTGAAAAGCTCGTAGGCAATGGATCAGTGATGGATAATTATGCCAGATGCGATTTCTCTTGTAATAGCTATAACATAGGGTGACACAGAACTAGCTCCAGTTCATCAATGTAATGTAGGCATGTATTCCGTAAATAGTCATACATGCTTATGGAAAAGAACTTGCATGACATCTTTTGTCCTACACTCCCGTGACAGCGGGGTCCTAGCGGAAACTCAGGGATATTAAGGCCTCCTTTTAATTGAGAACCGGAACAAAGCATTAGCACATAGTGAATACATGAACTCCTCAAACTACGGTCATCACCGAGAAGTATCCCGATTATTATCACTTCGGGGTTGTCGGATCATAACACATAATAGGTGACTATAGACTTGCAAGATAGGATCAAGAACACACATATATTCATGAAAAAAAACATAATAGGTTCAGATCTGGAATCATGGCACTCGGGCCCTAGTGACAAGCATTAAGCATAGCAAAGTCATAGCAACATAAATCTCAAAACATAGTGGATACTAGGGATCAAACACTAACAAAACTAACTTGAATACATGGTAAATCTCATCCACCAAGCCTACGATGGAATTACTCACGCAAGTCGTGAGCATCATGAAATTGGTGATGGAGGATGGTTGATGATGATGACGGCGACGAATCCCCCTCTCCGGAGCCCCGAATGGACTCGAGATCAGCCCTCCCGAGAGAGATTAGGGCTTGGTGGCGGCTCCGTATCGTAAAACGCGATGAAACTTTCTCTCTGATTTTTTTCTCCCCGAACGTGAATATATGGAGTTGGATTTAGGTCGGTGGAGGTCCAGGGGGCCCACGAGATAGGGGGGCGCCCAAGGGGAGGGGGCACGCCCCCCACCCTCATGGACAGGGTGTGGGCCCCCTAGATTCTTTCGCTAGTATTTTTTATATTTTCCAAAAAGTGCCTCCGTGGATTTTCAGGACATTTGGAGAACTTTTGTTTTCTACACATAAACCAACATCATGGCAGTTCTGCTGAAAACACCGTCAGTCCGGGTTAGTTTCATTCAAATCATGCAAGTTAGAGTCCAAAACAAGGGCAAAAGTGTTTGGAAAAGTAGATACGTTGGAGACGTATCATAAAGAAAGAGAGGTTTTCACATATAAATATACTATCTTGGACATCTTTTATCATTGTGAGCACTCATTAAAATATGACATGCTAAAAAGTTGATGTTGGACAAGGAAGACAACGTAATGGGTTATGTTTTCTTATATCCGAAATAAAGTATATTGTCATGGATCATCCAACATGTTGGGCTTGCCTTTCCCCCTCATGCTAGCCAAATTCCTTGCACCAAGTAGAGATACTACTTGTGCTTCCAATTATCCTTAAACCCAGTTTTGCCATGAGTGTCCACCATACCTACCTATGGATTGAGTAAGATCCTTCAAGTAAGTTGTCATTGTCGCATGCAATTAAAATTGCTCTCTAAATATGTATGACCTATTAGTGTGGAGAAAATAAGCTTTATATGATCTTGTGATATGGAAGAAATAAAAGTGACGAACTGCATAATAAAGGTCCCTATCACAAGTGGCAATATAAAGTTACATTCTTTCGCATTAAGATTTTGTGCATCCAACTATAAAAGCACATGACAACCTCTGCTTCCCTCTGCGAAGGGACTATCTTTTATTTTTGTCTTATGCCTTATGCAAGAGTCGCGGTGATCTTCACCTTTCCTTTTTATATTTTATCCTTTGGCAAGCAAATTGTGTTGGAAAGATCCTGATATATATATCCAATTGGATGTAAGTTATCATAAACTATTATTGTTGACATTACCCTTGAGGTAAAAGGTTGGGAGGCTACACTATAAGCCCCTATCTTTCTCTGTGTCCGATTAAAACTCCATACCCATAAGTATTGCGTGAGTGTTAGCAATTGTGAAAGACTAAATGATGGTTGAGTATGTGGATTTGCTGAAAAGCTCTTATATTGACTCTTTCCGATGTTATGATAAATTGTAATTGCTTTAGTGACCGACATCATAGTTTGTTAGTTTTCAATGAAGTTTCTGATTCATACTTGACATTGTGAATAGATTGTTACTTTAGCATAAGAAATCATATGACAATATATATATATATATATATATATATATATATATATCTGTGTGTGTGTTGTTGTTGTTTTAAGAATAATCATGATGCCCTCATGTCCGTATTTTATTTTATCGACACCTCTATCTCTAAACATGTGGACATATTTTTCGTTATCGGCTTCCGCTTGAGGACAAGCAAGGTCTAAGCTTGGGGGAGTTGATACATCCATTTTGCATCATGCTTTTATATCGATATTTATGGCATTATGGGTTGTTATTACACATTATGTCACAATACTAATGCCTATTCTCTGTTATTTTACAAGGTTTACACGAAGAGGGAGAATGCCGGCAGCTGGAATTCTGGGCTGGAAAAGGAGCAAATATTAGAGACCTGTTCTGCACAAGTCCAAAAGTCCTGAAACTCCACGAAAGTCAGTTTTCGAATATATTAAAAATATTGGGTGAAGAAAGTACCAGAGGGGGCCACACCCTGTCCACGATGGTGGAGGGCGCGCCCTACCCCCTGGGCGCGCCCGTGATGTCTACTACACAACCTTCTTCTTGTAGACGTTGTTGGGCCTGCAAGTGCACAGGTTTGTAGGACAGTAGCAAATTTTCCTCAAGTGGATGACCTGAGGTTTATCAATCTGTGGGAGGCACAGGATGAAGATGGTCTCTCTCAAGCAACCCTGCAACCAAATAACAAAGAGTCTCTTGTGTCCCCAACACACCCAATACAATGGCAAATTGTATAGGTGCACTAGTTCGGCGAAAAGATGGTGATACAAGTGCAAAATGGATTGTAGATATAGCTTTTTGTAATCTGAAAATATAAAAACAGCAAGGTAACTAATGATAAAAGTGAGCGTAAACGGTATTGCAATGATAGGAAACAAGGCCTAGGGTTCATACTTTAACTAGTGCAAGTTCTCTCAACAATAATAACATAGATAGATCATATAACAATCCCTCAACATGCAACAAAGAGTCACTCCAAAGCCACTAATAGCGGAGAACAAACGTAGAGATTATGATAGGGTACGAAACCACCTCAAAGTTATTCTTTCGGATCGATCTATTCAGGAGTTCGTACTAGAATAACACCTTAAGACACAAATCAACCAAAACCCTAATGTCACCTAGATACTCCATTGTCACCTCAAGTATCCGTGGGCATGATTATACAATATGCATCACACAATCTCAGATTCAACCAACCAACACAAAGTACTTTAAAGAGTGCCCCAAAAGTTTCTACCGGAGAGTCAAGAAAACGTGTGCCAACCCCTATGCATAGGTTCATGGGCGGAACCCGCAAGTTGGTCACCAAAACATACATCAAGTGGCACGTGATATCCCATTGTCACCACAGATAAGCACGGCAAGGAATACATCAAGTGTTCTCAAATAAAGACTCAATCCGATAAGATAACTTCAAGAGGGAAACTCAATTCATTACAAGAGAGTAGAGGGGGAGAAACATCATAAGATCCAACTATAATAGCAAAGATCACGATACATCAAGATCGTGCCATAGAGAGAACACGAGAGAGAAAGAGAGATCAAACACATAGCTACTGGTACATACCCTCAGCCCTGAGGGTGAACTACTCCCTCCTCGTCATGGAGAGCACCGGGATGATGAAGATGGCCACCGGTGATGGGTTCCCCCTCCGGCAGGGTGCTGGAACGGGCTCCTGAGAGGTTTTTGGTGGCTACAAAGGCTTGCGGCGGCGGAATTCCCGATCTATCTTCTCCATGGATGTTTTTAGGGTACGTGGCACTATATAGGCGAAAGAAGTCGGTCGGGAGGTGCTCGAGGGGCCCACGAGACAGGGGGGTGCACCTAGTAGGGGGCGCACCCTCCTATCTTGTCGAGTCCTCGAGGATCTTCTGACGTGAACTCCAAGTCTCCGGGATCATATTCTTCCAAAAAATCACGCCGCCGAAGGTTTCATTCTGTTTGGACTCCGTTTGATATTCCTTTTCCTCGAAATACTGAAACAGGTAATAAAACAGTAATATGGGCTGGGCCTCCGGTTAATAGGTTAGTCCCAAAAGTAATATAAAAGTGTATAATAAAGCCCGTAATCATTCAAAACGGATAATAAAATAGCATGAATGCTTCATAAATTATAGATACGTTGGAGACGTATCATCATCCCCAAGCTTAATTCCTACTCGTCCTTGAGTAGGTAAATGATAAAAGAAAGAATTTATGAAGTGTGAATGCTAGAAGGTTCACAAGTTTGATCAATGATAATTTGAATCACCTTTTCTAGCATGACTATATGTCATAACAGTAGTTTATCTCATAAAAATTCTCACGAACAAGCAACAAACTTTCCACATGTTAAAGAATATACCGTAAACTTTCTTGAAAACTAGCGAACTTCACATACTCAAGTATCATATAGTGTTCCACAATTGCTAACACTCACGCAATACTAATGGTTATGGAGTTTTAATTGGACACTGAGAAAGATAGGGGCTTATAGTGTTGCCTCCCAACGTATTCACCTTTGGGTGATGTCAACAATATTAGTTCATGCTAACTTACATCCAATTGGATATATATATCAAGATCTTTCCAACACGAGGTGCTTGCCAAAGGATAAAAAGAAAAAGGGAAAGGTGAAAATCACCATGACTCTTGCATAGAAGTAAAAGATAGGCCCTTCGCAGAGGGAAGCAGGGATTTGCAGAGGTGCCAGAGCTCAATTTTTAAATAGAGATAAATAATTTTGAGAGGTATGATCTCATTGTCAACATAACAACCAAGAGTTCCCAATATCTTCCATACTACATACATCATAGGAGATTCCCAAACAAAATGGTAAAAGTTTTTACTCCCCCTCCACCAACAATCATCAATCCATGGCTTGCCCGAAACAACGGGTGCCTCCAACTAACATCAAACCTGGGGGAGTTTTGTTTGCAATTATTTTTGATTTGATTTTGATCTTTTGATCATGGGACTAGGCATCCCGGTTACCAGCCATTTTTCTCGTGAATGATGAGCGGAGTCCACTCATCTTGAGAATAACCCACCTAGCATGGAAAATACTGATAGCCCCTGGTCGCTACATGAGCAATTCGGGCATACAAAACAGATTATTGTTTGAAGGTTTAGAGTTTGGCACATGCAAATTTACTTGGAACGGCAGGTAAATACCGCATATAGGTAGGTATGGTGGACAGTCATGGCAAAAATTGGGTTTAAGGATATTTGGAAGCACAAGTAGTATCTCTACTTGGTGCAAGGAATTTTGGCTAGCATGAGGGGGAAAGGCAAGCTCAACATGTTTGAATGATCCATGACAATATACTTTAACTGAGATGTGAGAAAACATAACCCATTACGTTGTCTTCCTTGTCCAACATCAACTCTTTAGCATGTCATACTTAATGAGTCCTCACAATTATAAAAGATGTCTAAGATAATATTATATGTGAAATCTCTCTTCCTTCAATAAATTCACAACCTCTACTTCTTAGATGTGGAGTTATTACTGCCCATGGGATAAGAAAATGAAACATATATAATTTCAGATTAATGACAATCAACTCATTCAACAATTTACTCATAGGATATAAGTGAAGCACACGAGTAAATGACAAACTACTCCAACAAGATATAAGTGAAGAACAATGAGTAGCTAAATAATTATGTAACTATGTGAAGACTCTCTCTCATTAAAGAATTTCAGATCTTGGTATTGTATTCAAACAGCAAGGAAAACAAAACAAAATGACATTGCAAGGATAGCACAACTCATGTGAAGAAGCAAAAACTTAGGCTCAATCGATACTAACCGATAGTTGTTGAAGAAGAAAGGTGGGATGCCTAACGGGGCATCCCCAAGCTTAGATTCTTGAGACTTCTTGAAATATTATCTTGGGGTGCCTTGGGCATCCCAAAGCTTGAGCTTTTGTGTCTCCTTAATTCCTCTCATATCATGGTTTTTCTTTTTATCAAAAGCTTCATCCACAACAAACTCAACAAGAACTCGTGAGATAGGTTAGTATAAACCAATGCAAAATCTTATCATTTTCTACTGTAACAAATCAATAAATTATTATTCCACATTGCATACTAAATGCCTCTGCATATTTAATACTTCTATCCTCAAATAGAATCATTAAACAAGCTAACATATGCAAACAATGCAAACCTAACAGGAATCTGCCAAAACAGTACAGTCTGTAAAGAATGCAAGAGTATCCGTACTTCCCTAACTCCAAAAATTATGAAATAAAATTCCCACTGTAGAAAATTTATCAGATCTCATTATGCAAAAAAGTTTCAACATTATATCATTATCTGACTTTTCTAGGGAATTTTTGCAACAGCGGTAAACTTTCTGTTTTCAAACAGCAACATGTATACTAGCAAAATAAGCATGGTAAAGGCTATCCTTGACTTTTTTTATTGAAACTAAAGATGCAAAAAATTATTATAAATAACATCAAGAAAATACTAACAAAAGAAAATGACGCTCCAAGCAAAACACATATCATGTGGTGAATAAAAATATAGCTCCAAGTAAAGTTACCGATGAACGAAGACGAAAGAGGGGATGCCTTCCGGGGCATCCCCAAGCTTAGGCTCTTGGTTGTCCTTAAATATTACCTTGGGGTGCCTTGGGCATCCCCAAGGTTAGTCTCTTACCACTCCTTCTTCCATAGTCCATCGAATCTTTACCCAAAACTTGAAAACTTCACAACACAAAACTCAACAGAAAACTCGTAAGCTCCGTTAGTATAAGAAAATAAAACCACCACTTAGGTACTGTAATGAACTCATTATAAATTCATATTGGTGTAATATATACTGTATTCCAACTTCTCTATGGTTCATACCACTTAATACTAGCCATAGATTCATCAAAATAAGCAAACAACACGTAGAAAACAGAATCTGTCAAAAACAGAACAGTCTATAGTAATCTGTATCAAACGTATACTTATGGAACTAAAAAAGTTCTACCAAATTAGGAAGACCTGAGAAATTTGTGTCACAATCCATAGCAGAAAGAATCAGATCAAAAGCACGTTTCTGTGAATTAACAAAACTAATTTACTGGGTGCAAAGGTTTCTGATTTTCAGCAGGATCAACACAACTATCACCGTAAGCTATCCTAAAGGTCTTACTTGGCACTTTATTGAAACAAAAGCTATAAAACTTGATTACTACAGTAGCATAATCATGTGGACACACAAAAACAGTAAGGATAAATATTGGGTTGTCTCCCAACAAGCGCTTTTCTTTAATGCCTTTCTAGCTAGGCATGATGATGAGAATGATGCTCACATAAAAGATAAGAATTGAAACATAACGGGAGCATCATGAAGAATATGAATATCACATTTAAGCCTAACCCACTTCCTATTCATAGGGATTTTGCGAGCAAACAACTTATGGGAAAAATAATCAACTAGCATGGGAAGGTAAAACAAGCATAACTTCAAGATTTTAAGCACATAGAGAGGAAACTTGGCATTGATGCAATTCCTACAAGCATATATTCCTCCCTCATAATAATTTTCAGTAGCATCATGAATGAATTCAACAATATAACCATCAGCTAAAGCATTCTTTTCATGATCTACAAGCATAGAAAATTTACTACTCTCCACATAAGAAAGATTCTTCTCATTCAGAATAGCGGGAGTATCACAAGAGACTTGAACACTAAAAATTGTTTCCACATTAAAAGAGTAATGTTCAGAAAAAGTGTAATCATAATCATGACAAGATTTATAAATATAATCATCACTACTTTTTATAGCATAAGTTTCATCACAATAATCATCATAATTAGCAACTTCGTTCTCATCATAATCGATTGAAACCTCTCCCAAGATAGTGGAATCACTAAATAAAGTTGACACTCTTCCAAATACACTTTCGTATTCATCACAATAAAATTCAACATCCTCCAAAATAGTGGGATCACTACTTCCTAAAGTTGACACTCTTCCAAACCCACTTTCATCAATATAATCATCATACGTAAGAGGCATGCTATCATCATAATAACTTTGCATATCAAAACATGGGATGCTAAAAATATCATCTTCATTAAACATAGCATCCCCAAGCTTGGGACAAACATTAAGTTCAGCAAATATATTCTCAAACATTTCATCCTCAGCAAACATAGCTTCCCCAAGCTTGGGCCCTTTCATATCATAAGCATAATCACTCTCATCATTAAAAATATGGATAGCACCAATAGTAAAGCAATTATCATCATCACAATGAGTAGTAGGAGCAACATCATTTCGGAGGGATACCTTTTTGCCTTTGTTGCTCCTTCTTTTCCTTTTCTTCTTCACATTATGTTTGGGTTCAAGCTTCCTCTTTGAGCTCCTTATTTATGAGATTGGTTGAATAGAAAGATCCTCCTCGTTACCTGATTCCTCATAAGAAATAATAGGAGGATATTGGGAAGTCTCTTCCCTTTCATTAGTATTCTCTTCATCCTCTATTTGCTTTTTTTCTTTAGGTAATTGGCAATATAAGGATTTTCAATGCAATCCTCCGCACAAAACATATAAATATCCTCTAGATGAAAATCAAGAAACCTATCAAGATTAAATTTTGGAATACCCTCAGTTATACGTTTCATTTCTTCATACCCCAAAAGAAGACTAAGCTCTTTATGATGCCCAAGGGTAATCAAGTTATCACAATTTTTGGACATGATTCAATCATGAAACAATTTGCATTGGAGATTTAAATGACCGCGTTCATTGCAAAGTTCACAAGGGGCACGAAAAATATTGAATCTTTCAGCACAATCATCAAGGCTTACTTGCAAACCTTTAGTTTTTAAATACTTATGCCTCTTGCAATATCTATTTTGTCTATTTGGTATGTCCATGCAAACCCATTCTACTCCACAAAAATCAACATGCTTATAAGAGACATTTTCATCATAACTAGTGCAATCATCATTAGTACTATGGATATTCACAGAGTTCATACTAACAACATTGCAATCATGCTCATCATTCAAAGATTTAGTACCAAGCATTTTTAATGCATTCTTATTCTAGCACTTGAGCACAATTTCCCTTTCCATCATACTCACGAAAGATATTAAAAAGATGAAGCATATGAGACAAACTTAACTCCATTTTTTTAAATTTTCTTTTATAAACTAAACTAGTGATAAAACAAGAAACAAAAAGATTCGATTGCAAGATCTAAAGATATACCTTCAAGCACTCACCTCCCCGGCGACAGCGCCAGAAAAGAGCTTGATGTCTACTGCACAACCTTCTTCTTGTAGACGTTGTTGGGCCTGCTAGTGCACAGGTTTGTAGGACAGTAGCAAATTCCCCTCAAGTGGATGACCTAAGGTTTATCAATTCGTGGGAGGCGTAGGGTGAAGATGGTCTCTCTCAAGCAACCCTGCAACCAAATAACAAAGAGTCTCTTGTGTCCCCAACACACCCAATACAATGGCAAATTGTATAGGTGCACTAGTTCGGCGAAGAGATGGTGATACAAGTGCAAAATGGATAGTAGATATAGGTTTTTGTAATCTGAAAATATAAAAACAGCAAGGTAACTAATGATAAAAGTGAGCGTAAACGGTATTGCAACGATAGGAAAGAAGGCCTAGGGTTCATACTTTCACTAGTGCAAGTTCTCTCAACAATAATAGCATAGATAGATCATATAACAATCCCTCAACATGCAACAAAGAGTCACTCCAAAGCCACTAATACCGGAGAACAAACGTAGAGATTATGATAGGGTATGAAACCACCTCAAAGTTATTCTTTCGGATCGATCTATTCAAGAGTTCATACTAGAATAACACCTTAAGACACAAATCAACCAAAACCCTAATGTCACCTAGATACTCCATTATCACCTCAAGTATCCGTGGGCATGATTATATGATATGCATCACACAATCTCATATTCATCCAACTAACACAAAGTACTTCAAAGAGTGCCCCAAAAGTTTCTACCGGAGAGTCAAGAAAACGTGTGCCAACCCCTATGCATAGGTTCATGGGCGGAACCCGCAAGTTGGTCACCAAAACATACATCAAGTGGCACGTGATATCCCATTGTCACCACAGATAAGCACGACAAGACATACATCAAGTGTTCTCAAATAAAGACTCAATCCGATTATATAACTTCAAGAGGGAAACTCAATTCATTACGAGAGAGTAGAGGGGGAGAAACATCATAAGATTCAACTATAATAGCAAAGCTCGCGATTCATCAAGATCGTGCCATAGAGAGAACACGAGAGAGAGATAGAGAGAGATCAAACACATAGCTACTGGTACATACCCTCAGCCCCGAGGTTGAACTACTCCCTCCTTGTCATGGAGAGTGCCGGATGATGAAGATGGCCACCGGTGATGGGTTCCACCTCCGGTAGGGTGCCGGAACAGGCTTCCGAGAGCTTTTTGGTGGCTACAGAGGCTTGCGGCGGCGGAATTCCTGATCTATCTTCTTCGTGGATGTTTTTAGGGTACGTGGGACTATATAGGAGAGAGAAGTCGGTCGGGAGGTGCTCGATGGGCCCACAAGACAGGGGGCACGCCCAGTAGGGGGGTGCGACCTCCTATCTCGTGGAGTCCTCGAGGATCTTCTGACGTGAACTCCATGTCTCCAGGATCATATTCTTCCAAAAAATCACGCTGCCGAAGGTTTCATTCCGTTTGGACTCCGTTTGATATTCCTTTTCCTCGAAATACTGAAAAAGGCAATAAAACAGCAATATGGGTTGGGCCTCCGATTAATAGGTTAGTCCCAAGAGTAATATAAAAGTGTATAATAAAGCCTGTAATCATTCAAAACAGATAATAAAATAGCATGAATGCTTCATAAATTATAGATACGTTGGAGACGTATCAGGCCCCTGCCTCGTGGGCCCCCTGGCAGGCCTCTAGTGCCCATCTTTTGCTATATGAAGTCTTTCGTCCGGGAAAAAAATCAGAAGCAAGATTTCAGGACGAAGCACCGCCATCTCGAGGCGGAAGCTGGGCAGGACCAATCTAGGGCTCCGGTGAAGCTGTTCTGCCAGTGAAACATCTCTCCGGGAGGGGGAAATCATCACCATCGTCATCACCATCGATCCTCTCATCGGGAGGGGGTCAATCTCCATCAACATCTTCACCAACACCATCTCCTCTCAAACCCTAGTTCATCTCTTGTATCCAATCTTTGTCTCAAAACCTCAGATTGGTACCTGTGGTTTGCTAGTAGTGTTGATTACTCCTTGTAGTTGATGCTAGTTGGTTTATTTGGTGGACGATCATATGTTCAGATCCTTCATGCATATTAGTACCCCTCTGATTATGAACATGAATATGATTTGTGAGTAGTTACGTTTGTTCTGAGGACATGGGAGAAGTCTTACTATAAGTACTCATGTGAATTTGGTATTCGTTCGATATTTTGATGAGATGTATTTTTTCTTTCCTCTAGTGGTGTTATGTGAACGTAGACTACATGACAATTCACCATTGCTTGGGCCTAGGGGAAGGCATTGGGAAGTAATAAGTAGATGATGGGTTGCTAGATTGACAAAAGCTTAAACCCTAGTTTATGAGTTGCTTTTGTTACTTTTGTTACTTGTTACCTGTTACAAATTACCTTATCACAAAACTATCTGTTACCGATAATTTCAGTGCTTGCAGAGATTACTTTACTGAAAACCGCTTGTCATTTCCTTCTGCTCCTCGTTGGGTTCGACACTCTTACTTATTGAAAGGACTATGATAGATCCCCTATACTTGTGGGTCATCATAGCACTCCCCCCTTGGGCGTGCCATATAGAGGGCCGACCCTCCCCTCCTCCACTCCTTTATATACAGGGGAGGGGGCACCCCATAAACACACAAGTTGATAGTTGTCTTAGCCATGTGCGGTGCCCTCCTCCATAGATAATCACCTCGGTCATATCGTTGTAGTGCTGAGGCGAAGCCCTGTGTTGGTAACTTCATCATCACCGTCATTACGCCATCGTGTCGAGAAACTCTCCCTCGGCCTCAGCTGGATCAAGAATACGAGGGACGTCACTGAGCTGAACGTGTGTAGATCGCAGAGGTGTTGTGCGTTCGGTATTTGATCGGTTGGATCGAGAAGACGTTCGACTACATCAATCGTGTTACTTAACACTTCCGCTTTTGGTCTACGAGGGTACGTGGACACACTTTCCCGCTCGTTGCTATGCATCGCATAGATAGATCTTGTGTGATCATAGATAAACTTTTTGAAATATTGTGTTCCCCAAAAGTGGTATCAGAGCCAGGTTTATGTGTAGATGTTATTACGAGTAGAACACAAAGAGTTGTGGGCGATAATAGTCATACTGCTTACCAGCATGTCATACTTTGATTCGGCGGTATTGTTGGATGAAGCGGCCCGGACCGACATGATGCGTATGCTTACGCGAGACTAGTTCTACCGACGTGCTTTACACATAGGTGGCTGGCGGGTGTCAGTTTCTCCAACTTTAGTTGAATCGAGTGTGATTACGCCCGGTCCTTGTTGAAGGTTAAAACAGCACATTTGACAAAAATCGTTGTGATTTTGATGCGTAGGTAAGAACGGTTCTTGCTCAGCCCTTAGCAGCCACGTAAAACTTGCAACAACAAAGTAGAGGACGTCTAACTTGTTTTTGCAGGGCATGTTGTGATGTGATATGGTCAAGACATGATGCTAAATTTCATTGTATGAGATGATCATGTTTTTTAACAGAGTTATCGACAACTGGCAGGAGCCATATGGTTGTCGCTTTATTGTATGCTACGATGGAGATCAAGGTGTCGCTCGGTGACGATGGTGATCATGATGGTGCTTTGGAGATGGAGATCAAAGGCACAAGATGATGATGGACATATCATATCACTTATATTTATTGCATGTGATGTTTATCCTTTATGCATCTTATTTTGCTTAGTTCGGTGGTAGCATTATAAGATGATCTCTCACTAAATTTCAAGATATAAGTGTTCTCCCTGAGTATGCACCGTTGCTATAGTTCGTCGTGCCGAGACACCACATGAGGATCGGGTGTGATAAGCTCTACATTCACATACAACGGGTGCAAGCCAGTTTTGCACACGCAGAATACTCGGGTTAAACTTGACGAGCCTAGCATATGCAGATATGGCCTCGGAACACTGAGACCGAAAGGTAGAGCGTGAATCATATAGTAGATAAGATCAATATAGTGATGTTCACCATTGAAAACTACTCCATCTCACATGATGATCGGACATAGTTTAGTTGATTTGGAGCACGTGATCACTTAGATGATTAGAGGGATGTCTATCTAAGTGAGAGTTCTCAAGTAATATGATTAATTGAAGTTTAATTTATCATGAACTTAGTACCTGATAGTATTTTGCATGTCTATGTTATTGTAGATAAATGGCTCGTGCTACTGTTCCTTTGAATTTTAATGCGTTCCTAGAGAAATCTAAGTTGAAAGATGATGGTAGCAATTACACGGACTGGGTCCGTAACTTGAGGATTGTCCTCATTGGTGCATAGAAGAATTACGTCCTGTAAGCACCACTAGGTGCAAGACCCGCTGCAGGAGCAACGCCAGACGTTTTAAACGCCTGGCAGAGCAAAGCTGATGACTACTCGATAGTTCAGTGTGCCATTCTTTACGGCTTAGAACCGGGACTTCAACGACGTTTCGAATGTCATGGAGCATATGAGATGTTCCAGGAGTTGAAGTTAATATTTCAATCAAATGCCAGGATTGAGAGATATGAAGTCTCCAATAAGTTCTACAACTGCAAAATGGAGGAGAATAGTTCTGTCAGTGAGCATATATTCAAAATGTCTGGGTATCATAATCACTTGACTCAGCTAGGAGTTTGTGACGCCCCCGATTAAATCGTACACTAATCATGCACGCAAACGTGTACGATGAAGATCAGGGTCTCACGGGAAGATAACACAACACAACTCTAAAAGTAAAATAAGTCATACAAGCATCATATTACAAGCCAGGGTCCTCGAGGGCTCGAATACAAGTGCTTGACATAAACGAGTCAGCGGAAGCAACAATATCTGAGTACAGACATAAGTTAAACAAGTTTGCCTTAAGAAGGCTAGCACAAACTGAGATACAGATCGAAAGAGGCGCAAGCCTCCTGCCTGGGATCCTCCTAACTACTCCTGGTCGTCGTCAGCGGCCTGCACGTAGTAGGAGGCACCTCCAGTGTAGTAGGAGTCGTCGTTGACGGTGGAGTCTGGCTCCTGGGCTCCAACGTCTGGTTGCGGCATCCGGGAAGAAGAGGAACAATGGGGAAAAGAGGGAGCAAACCAACCGTGAGTACTCATCCAAAGTACTCGCAAGCAAGGATCTACACTACATATGCATGGGTATATGTGTAAAGGGGCAATATCGGTGGACTAAATTGCAGAATGCCATAATAAGAGGGGGATAGCTAGTCCTATCGAAGACTACGCTTCTGGCAGCCTCCGTCTTGCAGCATGTAGAAGAGAGTAGATTGAAGTCCTCCAAGTAATATCGCATAGCATAATCCTACCCGGCGATCCTCCCCTCGTCGCCCTATGGAAAAGCGATCACCGGGTTGTCTGTGGAACTTGTCTGGGTGTGTTTTATTAAGTATCCAATTCTAGTTGTCATAAGGTCAAGGTACAACTCCGGGTCATCCTTTTACCGAGGGACACGGCTATTCGAAAAGATAAACTTCCCTGCAGGGGTGCACCACATAACCCAACACGCTCGATCCCATTTTGCCGGACACACTTTTCTAGGTCATGCCGGCCTTGGAAGATCAACACGTCGCAGCCCCACCTAGGCACAACAGAGAGGTCAGCATGCCGGTCTAAATCCTATGCACGCAGGGGTCTTGGCCCGTCGCCCATTGCACACATGCACGTTGCTAGGGCGGCCGGAAGCATACCTAGCCTCCCTAATACAAGAGCAGGCGTTCCAGTCCAATCCGGCGTGTGCCGCTCCGTCGCGGACGTCAAGAAGGCTTCGGCTGATACCACGACGTCGAGTGCCCATATCTTTCCCGCGTAGTTGGTTAGTGCGTACAGGCCAGTGGCCAGACTCAGATCAAATACCAAGATCTCGTTAAGCGTGTTATTATGAAGTAACCGTGGACGCCGACCAGGGCCAGGCCCACCTCTCTCCTAGGTGGTCTCAACCTGCCTTGTCGCTCCGCCACATAGTAACAGTCGGGAGGCGTCGGGAACCTAGGCCCACCTCTACCGGGATAGAGCCACCTGTCCTTCCAGCCCCCATATCTGAATCACTTGTGGGTACTCAAAGAGCCAACCCGACTTTAGTCAGCATTTGTATGGTCTGTATATATGTATATTATATACCCGTGATCACGTCCCGAGTGATCACGGCCCGATTGTATAGCAAGGCAGACTGACAAGAATGTAGGGCCAATGATGATAAACTAGCATCCTATACTAAGCATTTAGGATTGCGGGTAAGGTATCAATGATTGTAGCAACAATAACAGGCTATGCAACAGAATAGGAGTAACCGAACAGTAACATGCTACACTACTCTAATGCAAGCAGTATAGAGAAGAATAGGCGATATCTGGTGATCAAGGGGGGGCTTGCCTGGTTGCTCTGGCAAGAAGGAGGGGTCGTCAACTCCGTAGTCGAACTGGGGGGGTCGCCGGCAGTCTCGGGGTCTACCGGAAAGAAGTAACGGAGAGGGAACACAGTAAATAACAGAGCAAACAAAGCATCACAAAGCATAACAAGGCAATACGCGGTGTTCGGTGTGCCCTAACGCGGTAGTAGGTGGTACCGACGAAGGGGAGAAACATCCGGGAAAGTATCCCTGGTGTTTCGCATTTTTAGACAGATGAACCGGAGGGGGAAAATTGTGTATTCGCTATGCTAGGGATGTGTGGCGGACGAAAGGGCTGCGTATCCGGATTCTTCTCATCGTTCTGAGCAACTTTCATGTACAAAATATTTTCATCCGAGTTACGGTTTATTTCATATGATTTTTCAAAGTTTTAAACATTTTTCTGAAATTTAATCTAATACCAAAATAAGAGTGAAATGGCTAGGTGCTCTCGGTGCAGTGCACCAGACGTGCAGTAGTGAGGCTAGCTAGCGGGTCCAGTCAACTGCTGACTCAGCAGTTGACTGCTGACTCAGCAGTTAACGGGATTCGGCTACAGTCAACCAAATCGAGCGCAGAAAGGCGCGTTCGAATGAGTGAACGACCGTGCGTTCAACGGTGTGAGCAACACGAGCAGAAGTGGCTGGAGTCAATCGTTGCGGCAGAAGGTGGGCATCTCCGGCATCGGTGCTACGCAAGGAGATCGAGTGAGCTACGGTCGTAAGCAGCATCAGCGCCAGGCAATGGGTCGAGGGGGAACAGAGGGGAAACATGCATATGCTCACCGTAGAGGCACACGGTGGCCCGATGAAAGCTTAGTAGCAGCAGAAGGACGGTAATCATCGATGGCACGATGGTGGCCGAAGAAGGAGGAAGACGGCGTCGATCTCGGTGATGGAGAGGCGGAGAGCTCGAACTCGAGGGTCCTGGCGATGTAGTCGAGTATGACGGATCTTCAGGACAAGTTACGAGCTCGCGGGAATGACGGAGAGCATGCGGGTGAGAAGATCCATGGCGACGGCAGCTCGGTTTCATGTTGAGGATAAGAGAGTGCCGCGAGGGAGAGGGGGAAGTGAGCTAGGGTTTCGGGGAGGAGGGGCCGGTCTCGGGGGCGACTATTAGGCGGGCAAAGGGGACCGATGGCCGCCAAGCACGGGCATCGCCGGCGGATGGCCGCCACGGCACCCCTGCCTCCTGTAGCGGGGGTGGGAGGTAAGCCCAGTTGGGCTGGTCCATGGGGTGGCCTGGCCAGCTGGGCCAATGGCCCGGGGGGGCTTTCTTTTATTTTAATTTTTTTGTTTTGTTTGTTTTGTTTTGTTTATCCTTTTAATCATCCTTTTCTATTGTCTTTTAGTTTCTTTTTTTAACATTTAGTTTTACAAAAATTACCACTAACACCTAAATTGGAATTAGCAAATTACTACTGCCACAATAATTATATTACCCTAATAAAATAGTTTAGCATTTTATTAATTGTAAAATGCATTTAATTAATTGTTTTGCTGTTATTTTATTTATTTTAGTGCATTAATTATTTTATGAAAGTGTGGTTCCTTCAACAGTATTTCCTAGGGATTATTTGCCACAGTTTGCACATTTTAGTTTTAACTTTTCAAAACTTAAAATGTTTGATTTGATTTTTCAATTGAATTTGAATTGGTTTCGAATCAACGCGAGTTTATCAACAGAGGTGATGTGGCATCATTAGCAGAGGTTTACTGTAGCTTGATTATCCGGGCATCACAATTCTCCTCCACTACAAGAAATCTCGTCCTGAGATTTAAGCGGTGGAGTAAGTGGGGGAGGTGCTGGTAGCGAAAAACCTAAGAAGTCTTCTCTGTCTTGGCTGCCTTTCGAAGAGGTTGATCCCTTTCGTTGATGTCTTCATTTCTCTGCTTCAAGTCACCATGATCAAGTCGTCATCCTTTCTTCGGGATCTCCATCGTCCTACGAACGCGACCAAGGGGAAAAACTCCGGAAGAACGCATCTCCACAAAGCTGGGCATCTGACGATGAACTCAATGGGAAATACATAAGGTACCCCACGAGTTGTATTTCAATGAATTCGTAGAGTGCAATATACGATGGTACCAAAGTTTCAAACGGGTAGGCAATCATTCGATGACTAAATAGAAGCTGGAATGGGGGTTTGAACAACGAGAACAACATGGTGTTTGATTCCAGGATGAATAATGGTATAGATTTTAGCCGTGAATCACATACGAAGCCAGGTGCTCAGGATACATTTAGAATCCGGGTTGTAAAGAAGAGTCAGGTTTCGATCCAGTGGACCTGTGGGTTATGGGCCCACCATGTGGGTTGAAAGTAGGGAGGGATGTGACATCTTGCATAGCCGCGACATGGAGGCATGTCAGTGAATAGCTTGCCAGCTATGCCGGCAACAATGCCGGTACCAAGGACGGGGAACGAAGAAAGCAATTTTCCTGCTTGTTCAACGAGACGAACCAATTGGCAAAGTTATCACCCATCGGTGGTTACCGGAATGTCATCAACAATACTAACAGGGTCTTATAGACAGAGTGGTACAACATGGTGCCTACCTAAGCAGGGAATTATCTCTGTTCAGTTAAGTCAGATTCAGGAAGGGTTAAACAAAAGAATGGAAAGGAAAACACGTTTATTAGATTAAACAGAACAATGGAAAGGAAAATTGTGTTTACACACAATTATTAGGGGTATATCCTTCCCATGTACAAGAAGAACATGGCATCAGGGTAGGAGAGCAAGTACCCAAAAATTCAGATAAGAGGCAAGGATTAATCAACACGTTACCCATACAACGGTGTTTGGATACTAACCAAGAAACATTTAGCATCACACCTCCAATGTTCTTGTTCATGAGTGGGGTATCATAGTCATGCTTCGAGGTAGCAATGATATGGTGTTTCAATCAAGGGCCGGAGTTTGGATACACAAATGATCCATCAGGAGCAACTTATAAAATAAGTCCTAGAATTTCCTCCAGGAAGAATGGTTATCCTTGCAAAAGAAATTATAATGATGGGTCCTCCAGGCAGGGGTGCTAGGCATGACATCATATTACCGGGTCATCAAAGGACAAACATCATAACTCCTGGAAAGTTGTCCCAACCATCATATCTGACCGAGATTCAGATCCAATTGGTGTCATGATACCTCAGACTCAGGATGTCCGAGAAGAAAAGGTGCAACACAAATCGATGAAATGACATTGCAAGATTCTCGGGAAATGAACTATGTGAGCGGGTTCCTGAAACAATAGTTCATCATTAAACCAAGGAGAGGATGAGGAGGTGGCTGATGGGCTCAGCGACAATTCATCGAGAATTCCAAACGGATGGATTTCCACAATAATGTGAACAAGAGGATGACACTTGTCAATTCAAATGATATAATGTTGTATGCTCGAGTACAACATACACGATTAAACATTGGTTGACGGTGCACCTGAAATACGGACTTAGGTAGCACAAACAATGTTAGAATGGCGATTCGATAACCAATGGTCTAAGAATGAAATGTTGACCATTAACTTCAAAGCAATAAGGTTGCTAGAAGTACAGAACTCAAGCAGCATCGTTAGCATAGTGGTATCCCACTTAAAAAATACGGGGACCAAGGAAGAATGGTGATGGTGAGAAGTATCATCATACCGAGAATTCCTAAGAGGTGGAGCAGTCCCCACAACATTCTCAACAGAAAAGACAGTAATACTTCAAGGCATAACACAAAACTACCTGGAGAGCAAGTTGTATTCATAATGTGGACAAGTTCACGATGAAAGGAAGCCAAAGGTGTTGTCGATGATAATAAAAATCATCGAGGGCAAGGAGGGTATTTTTCATCATGAACACAGTTGACATCTCGGAAGAAGTCAAAGTGTTGACGGTGATCCGACACATTTGTTGGGAGGTTTCGAGAGGATGCAATTAAACACCAACGGCAACAAGCAAGGGAATGATGAAGTGGCAAGTTATAGGATCAATATATGCAAGCTTGGAACCAAAGTTGCCTTTCAAGACAAGCAACATGATGTTGAAAGTTCAACATAAGTCGTGCTCACACACTGAAGATTTTGTGCACCAGAGAAGGACGAGGTAGCACAGTCAAAGATAGCAAGACCAGGATGCAGCCGATAGTCTAGGAATGACCAGATTGGGTTCAGAATTTCCCAGTAAAAATACTAGGGGTATTTGATTTGTAGTGCGAAATAATTTCACTAGTCGGTGTCCTCGGTTGACAACAACCCAGAACCCGTAGAGTGATTATGACAAGGAAAGACATTACCTCAACAAAGTTAGTAAGATGTGCAATGGCAAGACATCTTCAAGATACCAAGGGGTAATACTCGAAGGTAGAACATGATAGAAGTAGAACCGGGCCATTGACCTATGACAGTATATACTTGAACCTTGCCAAAAATAGACGAGGCACTGGAATGAATTCCCATCAAATATATTAGAACATGACAGCATGGTTGGAACCATAATTTTAAGGAATCAACTTCAAGAATACTGAAACAATCATACAGCTGGATAATCATTTTGCAAAAGCTTCCAAGACGGTCTACATCATTTTCATGGGCATGAACACAAAGTTCAAGGTCGACTCCCACTTCTTTAATGCATATCATTTCATTCACCTCTCGCTTGATAAAACTGTAGTGTTGGAATTTTATCTGGTAGAACACCGGAAGAGTATGACTTGTGAAAACTTTCGAGTTCACACATATTAAGGAAGGCATAGGTTCAACCCGTCAGGGTATCGTGGAAACATATACCACAAGCTTCAATAGTAAATACCACCAGCTCGAAAACAGAGCATGATTGAGAAAACAGAGGATACAATTTACCAAAGGCTTTATATATCCGTGGAAAGGCTCACAAGGTTATTTGAATATGAAGGACACTGTCGGATGATATTACAACAAAGGATCCGATGGTCCATAGCGGAGCTGATTTGAGTATCGGTACACAAGCAGAGGAAGAAACAATGTGAAGGCATTGGAATATAGAAGCAACTGACTAATTCAAAGCTTAATGTAAAGAATCATGATTTCTGATTCAAGGGATCAGAAGCAAACGCTTTGATTAAGGATGGGTAAGCTGAATAGACTTAGGGGTACAATCAATGACAATTTGATTGGTCGATAAACAGATCATGTTCAAAATGACATCTTAGCCAGAAAGATAATTTTAAAAGAATCAACCGATGATTGCGTGCATTCGCACTCATGTTTGAATCAATAGGATCAAAATGACGGTGTCAATGGACACTAATGAATGTTGCTAGACCTATGGGAAGCATCCATAATGCAAGCAGACAAGTATATGAAAAGCAATAGTTTTAAAGAGGATTCTTGATTGATCGGATAGAATTTCAAAGTATCATATGAAACATATGAACAACTGGGGATGGATGAATACTCAGTAACAGCGAGTAATTATTTGCAGGGGTATTCATGTGGTAAAGAACTACAAGGTAGTAGACACAAGGTATTCTCATATCAATAGAGAGCAAGATCAACTAGGGGTAAAAGTAAGAAAGACAGGTGTATGTATTTATCCATAGGGATATTTCAGTGGTAGGGAATTGCAAAAGCAACAGGCACAAAGTCTCAAGAGAACACCAGAGTGTATCTTTGGAATCTATCGGTGCACCAAGCAATCATCTGGAGTGAGGGGGTCTCCAGGAGAAAGTAGTTACGAGAACCTAGTGTTAGAGTGAGCAAAAATCATTTAACCCGAGTAGAAGAGAGATCAGAGTCCCAGAGTATAGGTCGAGGAATAATAGATCCTAGTACCACCCAATGGAGACATGGGCCCGTAAGGCACACAGCCAAGTTAGTAAAGGTTTTATAGTGACTAGACTCGACTTCGGCCAAGGAGTATGGAAGGGGGATTCCTACAGGTAGTCGGCTCTGATACCAACTTGTGATGCTCCCGATTCAATCATACACTAATCATGCACGCAAACATGTACGATCAAGATTAGGGACTCACGGGAAGATATCACAACACAACTCTAAAAGTAAAATAAGTCATACAAGCATCATATTACAAGCCAAGGGCCTCGAGGGCTCGAATACAAGTGCTCGACATAAACGAGTCAGCGGAAGCAACAATATCTAAGTACAGACATAAGTTAAACAAGTTTGCCTTAAGAAGGCTAGCACAAACTGAGATACAGATCAAAAGAGGCACAGGCCTCCTGCCTGGGATCCTCCTAACTACTCCTGGTCGTCGTCAGCGGCCTGCACGTAGTAGGAGGCACCTCCAGTGTAGTAGGAGTCGTCGTCGACGGTGGCGTCTGGCTCCTGGGCTCCAACGTCTGGCTGCGGCATCCGGGAAGAAGAGGAAAAAGGGGGAAAAGAGGGAGCAAAGCAACCGTGAGTACTCATCCAAAGTACTCGCAAGCAAGGATCTACACTACATATGCATGGGTATATGTGTAAAGGGGCAATATCAGTGGACTAAATTGAAAAATGCCAGAATAAGAGGGGGATAGCTAGTCCTATCGAAGACTACGCTTCTGGCAGCCTCCGTCTTGCAGCATGTAGAAGAGAGTAGATTGAAGTCCTCCAAGTAACATCGCATAGCATAATCCTACCCGGCGATCCTTCCCTCGTTGCCCTGTGGAAAAGCGATCACCGGGTTGTCTGTGGAACTTGTCTGGGTGTGTTTTATTAAGTATCTGGTTCTAGTTGTCATAAGGTCAAGGTACAACTCCGGGTCATCCTTTTACCGAGGGACACGGCTATTCGAATAGATAAACTTCCCTGCAGGGGTGCACCACATAATCCAACACGCTCGATCCCATTTGGCCGGACACACTGTTCTCGGTCATGCCCAGCCTCGGAAGATCAACACGTCGCAGACCCACCTAGGAACAACAGAGAGGTCAGCACGCCGGTCTAAATCCTATGCACGCAGGGGTCTGGGCCCGTCACCCATTGCACACCTGCATGTTGCGAGGGCGGCCAGAAGCAGACCTAGCCTCCCTAATACAAGAGCAGGCGTTCCAGTCCAATCCGACGCGCGCCGCTCCATCACTGATGTCAAGAAGGCTTCGGCTGATACCACGAAGTCGAGTTGCCATATCTTTCCCGCGTAGTTGGTTAGTGCGTATAGGCCAGTGGCCAGACTCAGATCAAATACCAAGATCTCGTTAAGCGTGTTATTATGAAGTAACGGTGGACGCCGACCAGGGCCAGGCCCACCTCTCTCCTAGGTGGTCTCAACCTGCCCTGTCGCTCCGCCACATAGTAACAGTCGGGGGCCGTCGGGAACCCAGGCCCACCTCTACCGGAATGGAGCCACCTGTCCTTCCAGCCCCCATATCCGAATCACTTGCAGGTACTCAAAGAGCCAACCCGACTTTAGTCACCATCTGTATAGTCTGTATATATGTATATTATATACCCGTGATCACCTCCCGAGTGATCACGACCCGATAGTATAGCAAGGCAGACTGACAAGAATGTACGGCCAATGATGATAAACTAGCATCCTATACTAAGCATTTAGGATTGCAGGAAAGGTATCAATGACTGTAGCAACAATGATAGGCTATGCAACAGAATAGGAGTAACCGAATAGTAACATGCTACACTACTCTAGTGCAAGCAGTATAGAGAAGAATAGGCGATATCTGGTGATCAAGGGGGGGGGCTTGCCTGGTTGCTCTGGCAAGGAGGGGTCTTCAACTCCATAGTCGAACTGGGGGGGTCGCCGGCAGTCTCGGGGTCTACCGGAAAGAAGTAGCCGAGAGGGAACACAGTAAATAACAGAGCAAACAAAGCATCACAAAGCGTAACAAGGCAATACGTAGTGTTCGGTGTGCCCTAACGCGGTAGTAGGTTGTACCGACGAAGGGGAGAAACATCCGTGAAAGTATCCCCGATGTTTCGCGTTTTCAGACAGATGAACCAGAGGGGGAAAGTTGTGTATTTGCTATGCTAGGGATGTGTGGCGGACAAACGGGCTGCGTATCCGGATTCTTATCGTCGTTCTGAGCAACTTTCATGTACAAAGTATTTTCATTCGAGTTACGGTTTATTTTATATGATTTTTCAAAGTTTTAAACATTTTTCTGAAATTTAACCTAATACCAAAATAAGAGTGAAATGGCTAGGTGCACCCAGTGCAGTGCACCAGACGTGCAGCAGTGAGGCTAGCTAGCAGGTCCAGTCAACTGCTGACTCAGCAGCTGACTGGTCCAAGGTTGATCGGTCAACTGGTCCGGTGGGACCCGCGTGTCAGCGACTCAAGTTTTAACAACATTTTAATTTTCTTCTCTTTTTTTTACCAGCCAGGTTAACTATGCAGCGGGCCCCCCACCAGTGAATGATTAGGGGGCCATTAGTACTAATTGCGGCCACGTCAACGCTTTAAAGACGCCGGGCCGAGCACGCCGGAGTTTGGCCGTCTGGCCGTTTCCGTTGACGTGGTGAGGCGCGGCTGACATCGTTGGGGAGCTTGGAGCCGCGAGCATCGAACGGTGGTCGTGGGACAGCCGTGGGGTGCAACGCAGCGGCGCCCGAGGCAAGCAGGGCGGCGAACAATGAAGGCGGGCACGGGCGCGGTCGCCGTGCGTGGTTGCCGGACTCGGGCGGTGCGGGGAGACACCGCGGGGCAAAGGCCGAGCGGTGGAGGGCGCAATGGGGCGCGGAGGCGAAGCAGTTGCGGGCTTGGCGACTGAGGCGGGGCGGCGAGCAGCACGCGGTGGTGCACGGGAGCAGCAGGCGCACGTGCCCGGGACTCTTCGGGATTCGGCTACAGTCAACCAAATCGAGCGCAGAAAGGTGCATTCAAATGAGTGAACGACCGTGCGTTCAATTGTGTGAGCAACACGAGTAGAAGTGGCCGGAGTCAATCGCTGCGGGAGAAGGTGGGCGTCTCCAGCATCGGTGCTACGCGAGGAGATCGACTGAGCTACGGCCGTAAGCGGCATCAGCGCGAGGCAATGGGTCGAGGGGGAAACAGAGGGGAAACGTGCGTATGCTCACCGCAGAGGCACACGGTGGCCCGATGAAAGCTTAGTAGCAGCAGAACGACGGTAATCGTCAATGGCGCGATGGTGGCCAAAGAAGGACGAAGACAGCGTCGATCCCGGTGATGGAGAGGCGGAGAGCTCGAACTCGAGGGTACTGGCGATGTAGTCGAGTATGACGGAGCTTCAGGACAAGTTACGAGCTCACGGGAACGACGGAGAGCACACGGGTGAGAAGATCCATGGCGACGGCAGCTCAGTTTTGTGTTGAGGATAAGAGAGCGCCGTGAGGGAGAGGGGGAAGTGAGCTAGGGTTTCGGGGAGGAGGGGCCGGTCTCGGGGGCGACTAGTAGGCGGCCAAACGGGACCGATGGCCGCCACGCACGGGCATCGCCGGCGGATGGCCGCCACGGCACCCCTGCCTCCAGTAGCGGGGGTGGGAGGTAAGCCCAGTTGGGCTGGTCCTTGGGGTGGCCTGGCCAGCTGGGCCAATGGCCCAGGGGGGCTATCTTTTATTTTAATGTTTTTGTTCTGTTTTCTTTGTTTTGTTTATCCTTTTAATCATCCTTTTCTATTTTCTTTTAGTTTCTTTTTTTACATTTAGTTTTACAAAAGTTACCACTAACACCTAAATTGGAATTAACAAATATACTACTGCCACAATAATTATATTACCCTAATAAAATAGTTTAGCATTTTGTTAATTGTAAAATGCATTTAATTAATTGTTTTGCTCTTATTTTATTTATTTTAGTGCATTAATTATTTTATAAAAGTGTGGTTCCTTCAACAGTATTTCCTAGGGATTATTTGCCAAAGTTTGCACATTTTAGTTTTAACTTTTCAAAACTTAAAATGTTTGATTTGATTTTTCAATTGAATTTGAATTGGTTTCGAATCAACGCGAGTTTATCAATAGTAACCGAGGTGACGTGGCATCATTAGCAAAGGTTTACTGTAGCTTGATTATCCGGGCGTCATAGAGTTAATCTTCCAGTTGATAGTGTCATTGACAGAGTTTTTCAATCACTGCCACCAAGCTACAAGAGCTTCATGATGAACTATAATATGCAAGGGATGGATAAGACAATTCCCAAGCTCTTCGCGATGCTAAAGGCCGCGGAGGTAGAAATCAAGAAGGAGCATCAAGTGGTGATGGTCATCAAGACCACCAGTTTCAAGAAAAAGGGTAAAGGGAAGAAGGGGAACTTCAAGAAGAACGGCAAGCAAGTTGCTGCTCAAGTGAAGAAGCCCAAGTCTAGACCTAAGCCTGAGACTGGGTGCTTCTACTGCAAAGGGACTGGTCATTGGAAGCGGAACTGGCCCAAGTATTTGGCGGATAAGAAGGATGACAAGGTGAACAAAGGTATATGTGATATACATGGTATTGATGTGTACCTTACTAATGCTCGCAGTAGTGCCTGGGTATTTGATATTGGTTCTGTTGCTAATATTTGCAACTCTAAACAGGGACTACGGATTAAGTGAAGATTGGCTAAGGATGGGGTGACGATGCGCGTGGGAAATAGTTCCAAAGTCGATCCTCGCGGGCCCCTCGTAGCTCCACCGACCTACTTCTTTCACCTATATATACTCTTATACCTTGAAAACATCCAGGGGAGCAACAAAACCACTTTTCCACTGCCGCAACCTTCTGTACCCGTGAGATCCCATCTTCGGGCCATTTCCGGCGCTTCACCAGAGGGGGAATTGATCACGGAGGGCTTCTACATCAACACCATAGCCTCTCCGATGATGTGTGAGTAGTTTACCACATACCTTCGGGTCCATAGTTATTAGCAAGATGGCTTCTTCTCTCTTTTTGGATCTCAATACAAAGTTCTCCTCAGTATTCTTGGAGATCTATTCGATGTAATACTTTTTGCGGTGTGTTTGCTGAGATCTGATGAATTGTGGGTTTATGATCAAGATTATCTATGAACAATATTTGATTCTTCTCTGAATTCTTATATGCATGATTTGATATCTTTGCAAGTATCTTCGAATTATCGGTTTAGTTTGGCCTACTAGATTGATCTTTCTTGCAATGGGAGAAGTGCTTAGCTTTGGGTTCAATCTTGTGTTGTCCTTTCCCAGTGACAGTAGGGGCAGCAAGGCACGTATTGTATTGTTGCCATCGAGGATAAAAAGATGGGGTTTATATCACATTGCTTGAGTTTATCCCTCTACATCATGTCATCTTGCCTAATGCGTTACTCTGTTCTTATAAACTTAATACTCTAGATGCATGTTGGATAGCGGTTGATGTGTGGAGTAATAGTAGTAGATGCAGAATCGATTCGGTCTACTTGATACGGACGTGATGCCTATGTTCATGATCATGCCTAGATATTCTCATAACTATGCGCTTTTCTATCAATTGCTCGGCAGTAATTTGTTCACCCACCGTAATTTATGTTATCATGAGAGAAGCCACTAGTAAAACATATGTCCCCCTGGTCTACTTCACATCATATAGTTTCCCGTCAACTAGCTATTTCTGCCGCCATTTATTTTGCAATCTTTATTTTCCAATCTATACAACCAAAAATTCCAAAAATATTTATCTTATTATCCTTATCAGATCTCACTTTTGCAAGTGCCTGTGAAGGGAGTGACAACCCCTTTATCGCGTTGGTTGCAAGTTTATTGATTGTTTGTGCAGGTACTAGGTGATAACCCACAAGTATAGGGGATCGCAACAGTTTTCGAGGGTAGAGTATTCAACCCAAATTTATTGATTCGACACAAGGGGAGCCAAAGAATATTCTCAAGTATTAGCAGTCGAGTGGTCAATTCAACCATACCTGGATAACTTAGTATCTGGAGCAAAGTATTTAGTAGCAAAGTAGTATGGAAATAACGGTAACAGTAGCAAAAGTAACACTAGCACTTTTGTAGCAATTGTAACAGTAGCAGCGGTAAAGTAAATAAGCAAAGCACAATATGTGAAAAGCTCGTAGGCACTGGATCAGTGATGGATAATTATGTCGGATGTGATTCCTAATGTAATAGTTATAACATAGGGTGACACAGGACTAGCTCCAGTTCATCAATGTAATGTAGGCATGTATTCCGAATATAGTCATACATGCTTATGGAAAAGAACTTGCATGAAATCTTTTGTCCTACCCTCCCGTGGTAGCAGGGTCCTAATGGAAGCTAAGGGATATTAAGGCCTCCTTTTAATAGAGTATCGGACCAAAGCATTAGCACTTAGTGAATACATGAACTCCTCAAACTACGGTCATCACCGAGAAGTATCCTGATTATTGTCACTTCGGGGTTGTCGGATCATAACACATAATAGGTGACTATAGACTTGCAAGATAGGATCAAGAACTCACATATATTCATGAAAACATAATAGGTTCAGATCTGAAATCATGGCACTCGGGCCCTAGTGACAAGCATTAAGCATAGCAAAGTCATAACAACATCAATCTCAGAACATAGTGGATACTAGGAATCAAACCCTAACAAAACTAACTTGATTACATGGTAAATCTCATCCAACCCATCACCGTCCAGCAAGCCTACGATGGAATTACTCACGTACGGCGGTGAGCATCATGATATTGGTGATGGAGGATTGTTAATGATGATGACGGCATCGAATCCCCCTCTCCGGAGCCCCGAACGGACTCCAGATAAGCCCTCCCGAGAGAGATTAGGGCTTGGCGGCGGCTCCATGTCGTAAAACGCGATGAAACTTTCTCTCTAATTTTTTTCTCCCCGAACGTGAATATATGGACTTGGAGTGGAGGTCGGTGGAGGTCCAGGGGGCTGACGAGATAGGGGGGCGCGCCCAGGGGGAGGGGACGCGCCCCCTATCTCGTGGACAGGGTGTGGCCCCCCTGGTCTTGATTCTTTCGCTAGTATTTTTTATATTTTCCAAAAAGTCGCTCCGTGGATTTTTCACGACATTCCAAGAACTTTTCTTTTCTACACATAAAACAACATCATGGCAGTTCTGCTGAAAACAACATCAGTCTGGGTTAGTTTCATTCAAATCATGCAAGTTAGAGTCCAAAACAAGGGCAAAAGTATTTGGAAAAGTTGATACGTTGGAGACGTATCAACTCCCCCAAGCTTAAACCTTTGCTTGTCCTCAAGCCAATTCAGTTGATAAACTGAAAGTGATAAAGAAAAACTTTTACAAACTCTATTTGCTCTTGTTGTTGTAAATATGTAAAGCCGGCATTCAAGTTTTCAGCAAAGATTATGAACTAACCATATTGACAATAACACTTAGGTCTCATGTTTACTCGAATCAATGGCATAATCAGCTAGCAAGCAACAATAATAAATCTCGGATGACAACATTTTCTCAAAACAACCATAATATGATATAACAAGATGGTATCTCGCTAGCCCTTTCTGAGACCGCAAAACATAAATTCAGAGCACCTTTAAAGATCAAGGACTGACTAAATATTGTAATTCATGGTAAAAGAGATCCAGTCATAGTCATACCCAATATAACAGTAAGTAATGCATGCAAATGACACGTGCGCTCTCCAGCGGGTGCTTTTTAATAAGAAGGTGATGACTCAACATAAAAGTAAATAGATAGGACCTTCGCAGAGGGAAGCAGGATTTGTAGAGGTGCCAGAGCTCGATTTTGAAATAGAGATTGAATAACATTTTGAGCGGCATACTTTCGCTGTCAACGCAACAACTGTGAGATGGCTGTATCTTCCATACTACATGCATTATAGGCAATTCCCAAACAGAATGGTAAAGGTTTATACCCCCGAACCACCAACAAGCATCAATCCATGGCTTTCTCGAAACAACGAGTGCCTCCAACTAACAACAGCCCTGGGGGAGTTTTGTTTAATTATTTTGATTTTCTTTGATCTTTTTGGATCATGGGACTAGGCATCCTGGTTACCGGCCCTTTCTCATTAATGAGGAGCAGAGTTCACTCCTCTTGAGAATAACCCACCAAGCATGGAAGATATAGGCAGCCCTAGTTGTAACATGAGCTGCTCGAGCATACAAAACAGAATTTCATTTGAAGGTTTGGAGTTTGGCACATACAAATTTACTTGGAACGGCAGGTAAATACCGCATATAGGAAGGTATAGTGGACTCTTATGGAACAACTTTGGGGTTTAAGGAGTTGGATGCACAAGAAGTATTCCGGCTTAGTACAGGTGAAGGCTAGCAAAAGACTGGGAAGTGACCAACTGAGATAGCGACAACAGTCATAAACATTCTAAATATTCACAACGAATACAAGCATGAGTAGGATATAATCTACCATGAACATAAATATCAAGAAGGCTATGTCGATTTGATTCAACTACATGCGTGAACATGTGCCAAGTCGAGTCACTCGATTCATTCAAAGGAGGATACCATCCCATCATACCACATCATAATCATTCTAATAGCATGTTGGCACGCGAGGTAAACCATTATAACTCATAGATAATCAAGCATGGCACAAGCAACTATAATCTCTAAATGTCATTGCAAATATGTTTACTTCATAATAAGCTGAATCAGAAACGATGAACTCATCATATTTACAAAAACAAGAGAGGTCGAGTTCATACAAACTTTTCTCATCTCAATAAGTCCATCATATATCGTCATTATTGCCTTTCACTCGCACGACTGAACGATGTGTATAATATAATAGTGCACGTGCATTGGACTAAGCTGGAATCTGCAAGCATTCAACTCAAGAGAGAAGACAGGGTAATATGAGCTCTAAGTTAAATAAACAGTCATGCATATGAGAGCCACTAAGCATTTTCAATATGGTCTTCTCGACCCCCAAAGGAAAGAAAAGAAAATAAAACTATTTACACGGGAAAGCTCCAACAAGTAAGAAGAAGATCAAGAAATCTTTTAGGGTTTTCATTTTAATTCTACTACAAGAATGGAAATTAAATTAACTATTTGTTTGGTTTTTCTTAAGGTTTATCAAACACACAAGAAGAAAACTAGAAAAAGAAATTTAAACTAACATAGATAATACAATGAAAGAGTATGAGCACCGATGACTAGTGTGTGAACATGAATGTAAAGTCGGTGAGAAATACATACTCCCCCAAGCTTAGGCTTTTGGCCTAAGTTGGTCTAGTACCAAGTACCGCCTGGCTGATATCCGTAAGTGTACTGAGGAGTGTCGTCCTGGTACCACTGGCTGGCAATCTCCTCTGGATCCCATTGATAACAGGATGGTCGATAAGGGTCAAGTGGTGGTTCCAGCTCAGGCTCTGGAGCTGATGTTTGGCCCCGGAACGCATAAACGGCCTCCGGTAAGACGAGGTAAGGGCCTGTAGTTAAGTCAAACAAAGAGGGTGCAGGCAGGATAATAGTCTCACTGTGAGTTTTATGAAATCTCAAACTATACTTAAGCATATTCTCATCATTTTTAACAATAAACTCATGCGCTAACATGCTCTTATAATCTAGAAAAGTAGGGGGCAGCAGCTTTTCCTCTTTCTCAAAATGTCTAATAGGTATCCTGAAGTGTTTAGCAAGGTGTGAAGCATAGATACCTCCAAAGATGGGGCCCTTTGTATGGTTCAGACTTAATCGTTTAGCAATAATAGCACCCATACTAACAGAGTTATCACGAAATAAAGCATGGAACAAAATAATATTATCAGGAACACTAAGGTTTCCATAGTTTCCACGACCAATTAAGCATCTACTAGCAAATATTGCAAAGTAACGTAGAACAGGAAAGTGTATGCTAGTAATTCTTGCATCGGAGACCTTCCTCGTTGCCCCTACAGTAATAATGTCAATAAATCCATCCACTTCTTTATGATGTGGTTCCTCTAAGCTGCCCTTGAAGGGTATCTTGCAAACCACACAAAATTCATATAGTGACATCTCCCTAGCCACATCATATAAATGAAACTCTACTGGGGGAGGTGATTTATTAGGATGAAAGTAAAGATTTTGCACGAAAGTATTGTTGAGTAAGAGATACTGTCCGAGCTTGTCGTGGAGGAAGTCGGTGAGGCCCACATTATCAGCCAACGAATAAAAATCATCATGAATCCCGGCTGCTCTAAAGAAATCATCACAAGGCAATTCACATGGCCACACTCCCGCGATGCGAGGGAGATTATACTTGGGCTTTTTATTCTCCTTAGCTTGTTTCTCCTTTGAGCTTTGGATAGAAGAGCCCCTCAAAAATCTCTTCATCATTTTCTGAAAATTTCTGAAATTTTTAGTAACTCAAAATAAAAGTGAACCAAACTCAATAAAATTGATAGCAACTATTCCTACAAGTGCCTAGAGGCTATATCATGCATTAGAATTACTTGGGACCATATAAATTTGACATGCAAGCTCAAGAACAGGATCACCTAGGTAGCAAAAAATTGCAATGAATAAAGCACTAGAACAAAACCTAATTGGACCATTGGAGGAGTCACATACCAAGGAACAATCCTCCAAAGCAGTTTTGTGAATGGAGCTTTGAGCAAGGAGATCGAAAATGGCAGCAAGATGAGCTAGAACTCGTGCTTGAGCTGGATAGTGATTTTCTTGGGTGGAAGAAGAAGTGCATGGGTGCAGTAATAAGTGGAGGGGGGCCACCATGGGCCCACAAGGCAGGGGGCGCGCTCAGGGGGTAGGGCGTGCCCCTGACCCTCATGGCCAGGTGCCTGCTCCCCTGCTGTGTTATCAGTGCCAGATATTCTTAAATATTCCAAAAAAATTCATACTAAATTTGCAGGGCATTTGGAGAACTTTTATTTTCAGGGTACTTTTTATTGCATGGATAATTCAGAAAACAGACAGAAAATACTATTTTTGCTTTATTTATTCTAAACAACAGAAACTAAAAAGAGGGTACAGAAGGTTGTGCCTTCTAACTTCATCCATCTCATGATCATCAAAAGGAATCCACTAACAAGGTTGATCAAGTCTTGTTAACAAACTCAATCCGAATAACATGGAACCGAAGAAGTTTCGAATAACACTAGGTTACCTCAACGGGGATATGACATCCCCAATAATAAGAATATCATATTTCTTCCTGACAGTAGGAAGAGGAAATTTAAAACCTCCAATAATGATTGATGGAATTTTTCCAATAGAATTGATGCTATGAACTTGAGGTTGTTTCTCCGAAAGTGTACCGTATGCTCATTACCATTAAGATGAAAAGTGACATTGCCTTTGTTGCAATCAATAACACCCCCTACAGTATTCAAAAAGGGTCTACCAAGGATAATCGACATACTATCATCCTCGGGAATATCAAGAATAACAAAGTCCGTTAAGATAGTGACATTTGCAACCACAACAGGCACATCCTCACAAATACCGACAAGTATAGCGGTTGATTTATCATCCATTTGCAAAGATATTTCAGTAGGTCTCAACTTATTCAATTCAAGTCTACAATATAAAGAGAGAAGCATAACACTAACACCAGCTCCAAGATCACATAAGGCAGTTTTAACATAGTTTCTTTTAATGGAGCATGGTATAGTTGATACTCCTGGATCTCCTAGTTTCTTGGGTATTCCAACCTTAAAAGTATAATTAGCAAGCATAGTGGAAATTTCAGCTTCCGGTATCTTTCTTTTATTTGTAATAATATCTTTCATGTAATTAGCACAAGGATTCACTTTAAGCATAACAGTTAAGAGCATACGTAAAAAGATACGTCTAATCATTTCAGTAAAGCGCTCAAAATCCTCATCATCCTTTTTCTTGGATGGCTTAGGAGGAAAAGGCATGGGTTTCTGAACCCATGGTTCTCTTTCTTTACCGTGCTTCCTAGCAATAAAGTCTCTCTTATCAAAATGTTGATTCTTTGATTGTGGGTTATGAAGATCAACAGCAGGTTCAATCTCTACATCATTATTATTGCTAGGTTGAGCATTAACATGAACACTATCATTACCATTATCACTAGGCTGATGTTCATCACCAGATTGTCTTTCAACATCAGAAATAAAAATATCATTGGGATTCTTAGGTGTGTCTACAACAAGTTCACTAGAAGCAGGCAAAGTCCTATCATTTTTATTTTTCTTCTTTTTAGAAGGACTAGGTGCATCTATATTATTTCTCTAAGAATCTTGCTCAATTATCTTAGGGTGGCCTTCAGGATACAAAGGTTCCTGAGTCATTTTACCCATTCTAGTAGCCACTCTAACAGCAAAATCCTGTTTATTATTTAATTCATCGAGCAAATCACTTTGAGCCTTAAGTACTTGTTCTACTTGAGTGGTGACCAGAGAAGCATGTTTACTAGTGAGTTTAAGTTCACTCTTAACTCTAGACATATAATCACTCAAGTGTCCGATCATATGAGCATTTTGTTTCAATTGTCTACCAACATAAGTATTGAAGTTTTCTTGTCTAGCCATAAAGTCATCAAATTCATCCAAACATTGACTAGCAAACTTAGTAGACGGGATTTCAACTTTACCATATCTATAAGAGTGTTTACCTTTACTACCTGTGTCGGGTTATCAAGACCATGTGTTTCTTCAATAGGTGGTATATTAAGACCATGTATTTCTTCAACAGGAGGTAAATTCTTAACATCTTCAGCTTTAATACCTTTCTCTTTCATAGATTTCTTTGCCTCTGGCATATCTTCTGGACTGAGAAATAGAACACCCCTTTTTTCGGAGTTGGTTTAGGAATTGGTTCAGGAGTTGGTTCAAGAAGCATCCAACTGTTTTCATTAGTCAACATATTATTCAATAGCAATTCAGCTTGATCGACTGTTCTTTCCCTGAAAACACAACCAGCACGACTATCCAAGTGGTCCTTGGAAGCATCAGTTAGTCCATTATAAAAGATATCAAGTATTTCATTCTTCTTAAGAGGATGATCAGGCAAAGCATTAAGTAACCGGAGAAGCCTCATCATCACTATCATCAATATAATCAGTTTCAAGAATTTCATTCTCTCTAGCCCTAGCAAGTTGTTCATCAAGATATTCACCTAATGGCACAGTAGTATCAAGCACAGAAGTAGTTTCATCATAAGTATCATGCATAGTAGAAGTGGCATCATCAATAACATTTGACATATCAGAATTAATAGCAGAAGCAGGTTTAGGTGTCGCAAGCTTACTCATAACAGAAGGAGAATCTAGTGCAGAGCTAGATGGCAGTTCCTTACCTCCCCTCGTAGTTGAGGGATAAATCTTAGTTCTTTCGTCTTTCAAGTTCCTGATAGTGATCAGAAGATATAAATCCCAAGTTACTCAAAGAATAGAGCTATGCTCCCCGGAAACGGCGCGAGAAAATAGTCTTGATAACCCACAAGTATAGGGGGTCGCAATAGTTTTCGAGGGTAGAGTATTCAACCCAAATTTATTGATTCAACACAAGGGGAGCCAAAGAATATTCTCAAGTATTAGCAGTTGAGTTGTCAATTCAACCACACCTCGATAACTTAGTATCTGCAGCAAAGTATTTAGTAGCAAAGTAGTATGGAAATAATGGTAACAGTAGCAAAAGTAACAGTAACACTTTTGTAGCAATTGTAACAGCAGCAGCGGTAAAGTAAATAAGCAAAGCACAATATGTGAAAAGCTCGTAGGCATTGGATCAGTGATGGATAATTATGTCGGATGCGATTCCTCATGTAATAGTTATAACATAGTGTTGGGGATATAACTATTTGTGTAAGCCGCCCAGGAGGGGACCGGGTTACGCAAAGAAGGATCATTAGAAAGAAGCCCAAGACCAAGCATGAGGATGGCGGTTCAATAAAGGGTCTAAGGCCCACACGCGGCTTAAGGCCCATAGTAGTAAACTGCCATGATGGTATGACTTGTAACATAAGGTAGAATTAACTAGTCACCGAGCCGGACACTGTCTATGAGCCGGCCGGGACTCTGTAGGCCGCAGGGCTTCCACCCGTGTATATAAGGGGACGACCCGCTGGGGGCTGAGGAGAAGGAACAACTGATCGAGAACCGGGCATAGCGTATCTCGCTCCCTGGTCATCGAAACATCAAGCAATACCAACCCAACTAGACGTAGGCCGTACCTTCACTATAAGGGGCCTAACTAGTATAAATCTCTCGTGTCCTTTGTCCCGATAACCCCTTTAAGCTTCCTAGTTGTGATGGTTCCACAGCTAAGTCCTTGCAAGAGGACATCTGCCATGACAATTCCATGACAGTTGGCGCCCACCGTGGGGACAGCGCACGGTGGATTTGAGTTCTTGAAGGGCAACTTCGAAGGGCTCAAGGGATACGCAGTGGGCCGGATGACCAAGAGTCGTCGCGGCAAGATCTACATCGACGACGAAGGCTGGGGCCCCGACATCGGCTCAATCGAGTACGGGTACCGGGTCCCCTTCAGCGGAATCCACGTCTTCATCGGCCGGATTGGTGAGCCGGCCCTTGAGCCGGACAACTGCACCGACCTTGTCGAGATGGCTCAGCATGCGAGACCCGCCCGAGTTCAACCCGTTATGAAGCGTGCCTTCGTGGGCTGCATCCACGGAGAGGAATTTTCTGAAGGATCTGAAGATGGTGGTGAGACGGTCGTCCTCTCTGACAGTGATTCGTCCGCCGGCTCAACAGATTCGCTATACCAAGTGCAAGCTGGGGTGCTTGTGGCTGTTCAAATGGCCCCAATATTCTGGACCCCTATGAGCCGCCAAGATGGGCAGGAGTCTTCATGGCTGGGACTCAACCCGGCCAAAAATCTACAACCGCTACAGCAATAACGTCCAAGACAGGAGCAGCCGGGGCAGAAGGCCTTGTGCGCCCACCAGTTTAGGTGCTGATAGATCTCATGGATAAGCTTACGGCCCTATTAACCGCTACGGTTATTCCTGCAAATAAAGATGAGCATGATGCAGAGGTGGCACGGGTGCGCGAGGAAATAGCCTGGGCCAAGGAGGCCTTGGCAGCAGAGGACACTAGGTTAGCCACAGAGCGGGCGGCTTTGGATGCACGAGCGCAACGGCTACAGTCGGAGGCCTTCCAGCTCACGATGAGCCTGAATGCGTCTAACAAGGTGATGAGAAGGAGACATCAGAAAACCTAGTCCCGTTTACCTCCGGTTTCTGATCCTCGAAATCTTTTTGCTACACCCGGAGCCGTCCCAAGTAACCCGCCAGATGCAAATCAGTTTATGACAGCCGGAACAGGAGGAGCGGTTCAACCTCGGGAGATGGCACCTCCTCATGGGAACATGGCACCGCCCCGTTACGTGCCAATACCACCGGGTCACTTCTCCAACCCCATGGAGAACTTAATCGCAGCATCAGCATGTCTGGCGGCTCTCCCAGTGGACGGTGATGATCCGACAGCGGTGGAGACCCAGAGGATCAGAGAACTTGTCCAGATGGCCCTGTCTCAACAAGAGATGTATTCTTATAGCCGGGACAGGATTTATTCAACTCCTCCGCCTTGGTTAGCACCGCCTCGTCAAAACCGGAGTCCAAGTTACATCAGGCACATGGAGTCAGAAGCTTTGTCAACCAACGCCCAGCGCCATAACCAGCCCGGTGGCTATAATCCGGTGCAAGACCGAATACGTCAGGAGAATGAGCGGGCGGCTCAGCTAGCGGCTCAACAGACGGCTCATTAAGATTTCCCAGAGTATCCGACGACTTCCATTGAGACGGGAGTGGCTACTAGAACCGGTGGTGTTCCTTGTTTGGTACCGGCTCTACGTAATGTACGTTTGCCCAAGGACTTCAAGGGACCTCGAAAGGTGCCGAATTACACGGCCGACTTACAGCCCGGAGCGTGGATCGAAAGTTATGAGATGGCCATGGAGCTGTTGGAGGTCAGCGATGGAGCAATGGCTAAGTACTTCACCATGATGTTAGATGGAACGGCCCGGTCTTGGTTAAAGGGCTTGCCACCCAATTCCATTAATTCATGGGCAGAGCTAAAGGCCCGTTTCATCCAGAACTTCAAGGACACTTGCAAGCAATCTATGTCGACTGTCGACTTGACAAATTGTAAGCAGGAGGAGGGTGAATCCACGACTCACTGGGTACGCCGGGTCAAGGAGATAATACATTCATCTGACAAGATGGATGCCGGTTCTGCAGTCCTTATGTTGGAGAAGAACTGTCGCTTTGAGCCGCTGAGACAGAAACTGGGGCGCCTTAAGCATGATTGCAACGATATGAGTACGCTGATGGCAGCTTTAGTCAAATACGCCGACTCTGATAGTACCAAGGATCTGCGTCTGATTTGGAAAAGATAGGGAAGGGAAAGAAGAACGGCAATGGAAAGGGCCAGCAGCATAACCCGATGAATCAAGGATGCAATAAGCGTAAGGCGGAAGGTAACCCGGAGTTCGTGGCCAATGCCAATGCGCAGGGTAATAATCAGAGACGTAAGGGAAAACCGCCCCCTCGATCTGGCGGGTCAGGCCCATCTCTTGAGCAGCTACTCAATGAGCCTTACCCGAGACACGGCACTCGGGAATGACCTGCCACCCACTTATGGAAAGATTGCGCGATCATGAAGGCTTTTAAGAATTCCAACACGTTTGATGGCAATCATGGGTCAGGCAGGAGCTGGCAGCTTTCATGGCCTGGGCGCCGGTTCAAGTTCCGGCTTCCAGGGACATCAAGGCGGTTATAATCAACATCAGTCTGGTCAAGGGGAGCAACAGCAGTAGCAGTCGGGTTATCAAAGCCATCCGAAGCAGCTGAATAGTGGGAAGTATCACGTGTTCACCACTATCTTGTGCAAACGTGACCAGAAGGTTCATAAGAGGGTCGTGAATTCTGTTGAGCCGGCGGTTCCCCGTTATTTGAGGTGGTCAGAATAGCCCGTTGTATGGAGCAGGGCAGAACACTCCCTCCGAGTTGATAATCCGGGTCAGTTAGCCTTCATGGTAGCACCTGAGGTTGGTGGATATAAATTCACTAAGGTACTCATGGACGGGGGTAGCAGCATCAATATCCTCTATTATGAGACCTTTCGACGCATGGGGTTAACTGATAAGAATTTGAAGACGTCCAACACTGTTTTTCATGGAGTGGTTCCTGGTAAGTCGGCTTACCCAGTTGGCAAAATTGAACTAGAAGTGGCCTTTGGAGATGAGTATGATTCCAGGGCTGAAAAATTGACGTTTGAGGTGGTCAAAATCAGGAATCCATATCATGCTCTGTTTGGACGGCCGGCTTATGCCAAGTTCATCGCACGACCGTGTTATGTTTATCTGCAGCTTAAGATGCCGGGTCACAAGGGCACCATCACCGTGCATGGAAGTCGAGAGGTAGCCTTGGAATGTGAGGAGGGCGACGCAGCTTATGCTGAGTCTGTTTGTGCAGCAGAGGAGCTGAAGTTTTATCAAGACAATGTTGACCCGGCGGATATGACCTCTTTAAAGAAGCCAACCACCAAGCATGACCCGGCCATGAAGTTTAAGTCGGCTGCTGAAACCAAGCTTGTTGATTTCAATCCAGCTGATTCATCTAAGCAGTTCAGCATCAGTGCCAATTTGGATCCTAAATAGGGAAGCGCGGTCATCGAGTTCATTCGTGAGAACCGGGACATCTTCGCATGGAAACCTTCTGACATGCCAGGTGTACCGAGAGAACTCGCTCAGCACACTCTCAATATTGACCCGAAGTATAAGCCGGTCAGGCAGTTTCTTCGACGGTTCAACGAAGAGAGACGGAAAGCTATTGGAGAGGAAGTCGCCCATCTCTTAGCGGCTGGGTTTATTGTTGAAGTTTTTCACCCGGAGTGGTTGGCTAACCCTGTGCTCGTGCTCAAGAAGAACGACACCTGGCGGATGTGTGTGGATTACACGGACTTAAATAAGGCTTGTCTGGCTGATCCCTTTGCTCTCCCCCGTATTGATCAAATCATTGATGCCACGGCGGGTTGTGAGCGTTTGAGCTTTTTGGATGCTTACTCTGGTTATCATCAGATTAAAATGGCAGCTAAGGACCAGTAGAAGACGGCTTTCATCACTCCGTTTGGAGCCTTCTATTATGTATCTATGCCATTTGGGCTCAAGAGTGCTCAGACGACTTATCAGCGATGTGTACAGAACTGTCTCCACGATCAAATTGGGGCAATGTTCATGCTTATGTGGATGACATCATGGTGAAGTCCAGAGAGAAGGAAACTTTGATATCTGACTTGAAAGAGACCTTTGATAATCTCCGGGTTTATAAGATGATGCTTAACCCGGCCAAGTGTGTATTTGGTGTACCTGCAGGCAAGCTCTTGGGTTTCCTGGTCTCAAACAGAGGCATTGAAGCTAATCCGAAGAAGATCAAGGCAATTACCTCTCTGGCTAAACCGACATGCATCATTGATGTTCAGCGACTGGTGTGTCGTGTTGCTGCTTTAAGCCGGTTCATAAGCCGGTTAGGAGAGAAGGCCCTAGCGCTTTATCAGATGATGAAGAAAACGGACACTTTTTTCTGGAGTGATGCTGCTGATACTGCCTTTGAAGATTTAAAGAGACAGTTGTCTGAGCCACCGGTCTTTGCGGCTCCCATTGATAAAGAGCCGCTGCTGTTATATGTGGCTGCTAATTCACGAGCCGTCAGTGTTGCCATCATGGTGGAGCGTAAGGAGGCTGGCAGGGAGCATCCGGTTCAACGTCCGGTTTACTACATCAGTGAGGTGCTCATTGAGTCTAAACAAAGGTATCCACATTGGCAGAAACTTGTTTACGGAGTGTTTATGGCAAGCCGGAAGCTGAAGCGGTACTTCCAAAGTCATCCTATAACTGTGGTAAGTTCTGCCCCCTTGGGAGACATCATCCAGAACAGGGAGGCCACAAGATGAGTCGCCAAGTGGGCTATTGAGCTTGGGCCTCATGGTTTGAAGTATATGCCACGTATTGCTATTAAGTCTCAAGCCTTGGTGGATTTTATCAATGATTGGACAGAGTTGCAGGCACCTGAGGAGAAGCCAGATAACACATATTGGACTATTCACTTTGATGGTTCCAGGCAGTTAGAAAGCTCGGGGGCTAGAGTTGTTTTAACTTCCCCTTGAGGTGACAAATTTTGTTATGTGCTCCGACTTATATTTCCTTGTACTAACAATGCAGCTGAGTACGAGGCCTTACTCCATGGTCTCCGGATGGCCAAAGAGATGAATTTGAGCCGGGTAAGGTGCTTGGGCGATTCAGATCTCGTGGCCCAACAGGTGTCAGGCAAGTGGGACTCCAAGGATCCCCTTATGGCGGCTTACCGCCGTGAAGTAGATGCCGTGGCTGGGCACTTCAAAGGTTATCAAGTGGAGCACATTGATCGAAGGAAGAATGAGGTGGCTAATGCTTTAAGCCGGTTGGGATCTCAGCGTAAGCCGGTGCCTCCTAATACCTTTCTCGATGTTTTGCATAATCCTTCTGTCAAGGTACCTACAGAGGAGGAACTAGCAGTGCTAGACCCGGAGGCACAGCTGGTGGCAGCTCTTCGCGTCATCCCGGATTGGACAGTGCCATATTTGGCCTATATGACCCGGGGAGAGTTGCCTGAGGATGAGACCTTGGCGAGACAAATCAACAGGCGGTCCAAATCTATGATGATTGTTCATGGAGAGTTACATCACCACAGTGTTACTGGGGCGTTTCAACATTGTGTGTCGCCTGCGGAGGGTCACGAGATACTTCGTGAGATCCATGAAGGAGATTGTGTTCATCATGCCGGTTCAAAATCTCTTGTGGCCAAGGCTTTCCGTCATGGTTTCTATTGGCTGACGACTCATGCTGATGTGGAGGATCTAGTTAGTAAATGTGACGGATGTCAAAAATTCTCACAACGAGCTCATGTGCCGGCTCAATAATTGAGAATGATTCCAATTACTTGGTCGTTCGTAGTCTGGGGGCTTGACATGGTTGGACCTTTCAAGCGGTCTAAGGATAAAAGACACACCTCTTGGTGGCAGTGGATAAGTTTACGAAGTGGGTTGAGGCAGAGCCGGTCAGTAAGTGTGATGCAGCCACGACGGTTCAATTCATGAAAAGGGTGATTTTTCGTTTTGGTTTTCCACACAGCATCATAACTGATAATGGCACTAATCTCTCCAAGGGTGCCATGGAAGAGTTCTGTCAACGAGAACATATCCGGCTTGATGTTTCGGCTGTTGCTCATCCTCAATCCAGTGGTCAAGCAGAAAGAGCTAATCAAGAGATCCTGAAGGGTATCAAACCCCGGCTCTTTGTCCCCTTGCAGCAAACTCCGGGTTGTTGGGTGGAGGAGTTACCCTCTATACTATGGAGCATCAACACTACGCCTAACAGATCTACATGTTATACCCCTTTCTTCATGGTGTATGGAGCAGAGGCAGTCCTGCCAAGTGACATCCGGCACGATTCACCCCGCGTGGCGGCTTACATTGAGGCTGATAACGAAAAAGCTCGTCAGGATGCACTTGACTTGTTGGATGAGGAGCGAGACTTAGCGATAGCCCGCTCGGCGATTTACCAGCAAGACCTGCGCCACTATCACAGCCGCCGGGTTAGAAGCAGAACCTTTCAGGAAGGCGACTTAGTGCTCCGGCTCATCTAGGATCAGTATGATATGCACAAGCTATCCCCTCCTTGGGAAGGACCCTTTGTGGTCAGCAAGAATCTGAACAACGGTTCATACTACCTTATCAATGTTCGAGAGCACAAAGACTCACGTGAATCGGAGGAGGAGACCCGCTGGCCGTGGAATATCGCCCATCTTCGGCCTTACTATACTTGAGCCACCGGCTCTCAAGATGTATATATTTTGATGATGTATATATTATATAAAGCAATAAAGCAAGACCTCTGTCCTTTTCACCTTCAAAAGTTTATGTGTATTGTTTATCAGGTGGTGGAAACAACCAACAGGGAGCGGATCATATCTGAATCCGGCTTTCCCTTTGGTCCGGCTTATGATCATATCTTAATCTAGCCATGATCACTTGGGGGCTTCCTGTTCAAACATAGTTCGTATTCGAACCAAAGAGAACATAGCTGTCGATACCCACTTTGATCAGCACATTGCCAAACCCACTTGGGGGCTTCTTGATCATATTTGAATCATAGCTTAACCCCTTTGGGTCTGACATGGATTGCATTCGAATCAGCGTCATTAACCAACTCTTATGGTCACTTGGGGGCTTCCTGTTCAAACATAGGTCATATTCGAACCAAAGAGAACATAGCTGTCGATACCCATTTGATCGGCATCGCCAAAGCCACTGGGGGCTATATGATCGTATCTGAATCTTAGCTTAACCCCTTTGGAACAGTTTACTGATCGTATTCGAATCAGAAGCCTTCGAATATTGTTTATTACCCATTATATTTCATAAGCATAATTATTTGACTATCTTAAGACCTTCTTGAAAGTATTATGAGATGGTTTTTTGCTCTTCCGGCTTAATATTGATCACCCCAGGTTGTTAAGTACCAGGTGAACATTATATGTTCCAACTTTCAAGAGTTGAATTTACCCGCATGGTGTAGGTCATATAAGCAGGCAAGATTACCAAAGGGATCGCAGGTATGCTAATTTGATTATGTTTAACAAATATAATCATAAACCGGCCTTTATAGGATGTTTTGGTTTGTACTCTGGGTTATCAATACCTTATGTCACCCCCGATGTGATAAACTGCCAAGGGAATTTTGCTTGTATTATATGCAGGATAAGACAAGCAAATTTAACATCAAGGAAATAAACGATCAACATAAGCTGGAAATATATAGCGATGGCGACTTACGAAAGTATTAAGCGCCATAAACATGCGCGAAGGCATGACAAAAATTGAGAGGTTTTTCTACCCTATTGCAAGACTCCCCGAGTCTGAATAATGAAGCATTGTTTTGGCAAAGTCATAAATGCCTGGTGGTTCACTCCTTTGGTGGGCTTGAAGATTCCGGGTTATCCTTCTCCACCTCTCCATCGGCTGCCCTGTCCTGGAAGGTTGACAAGGCCCAGTCAATGCCACTCAAGGCTTCAAACTCAACTTCATCATCTATTAAACCGGCTGGGTCCACTTCAGGGGCAAAGGTATGCTTACGAGTTGGAGGGATCAGGCTGACTTCATCATAGGGAGGTGTTGGAATTCTCCGGTTCTCACTGTCATAGCCCGGCTGATACTTGGTAAGGTCAGTATCGTTCCCAATGAGAGTAGCCATGGGGCGTATATCTTTGACGCATGCGGTGAAATCATGTTCATCAAATACGGTCCCATCCTCTTTCAGACTCGGGTATCCAAGAGCGAGATCGGCCGGTCTAGTTCTGGAATCCATGCTTTTCCCCGGCTCAACGCGGCTATGGCCCCGGCTCTTGAGGACGGCCGCCTTAGATCTTGGACCCGTTGAGGTAGTACAGCAAGACACTTTAGCACATCTTGCAGGAGGTGGGGAGTGTTATTTGATAAAGCTACAACGGCCAAAGCACGTTGTGACCCGGTGTACAGTTGCTCCACTAGAGTGTAAACCGCTCTCAGTTTGATCAACATGTTCTGCTTGAGGTTTGTGCTCCTGGGGCCTGCGTTCATAAACATAAGGTGAGCTGGAGATAACGATTAACATAGTCATCAAAGGAAGGATTACAATATTTGAGGTTATATACAGTAACTTACCGAAGATGGCTGAGACCATTTGAGATATCTGCCGCTTTAAGCCGGACAGCTCGGCTGTTGCTTCTGCAAGTGATGCCTCTGCCGTCTCGGCCCGGGTCACCAGTGAAGCATTTTCATCAGCCCAGATTTTCTTCTCCGCCTCAAAATTCTTCTTCAACTTCTCTTGTTCATAGACACTGAATTCAAATTTGGATTTGGCCTTTTGAATTTCAAGTTCTTGAGCTATCAGATGGCTCTTCAGGTCAGCAATCTCTGACTCAAATTGACTTATAGTGGCCTACATTGATGCCGGGTTATAGTCAGAATCATGGTAAGATAACATTAAGTCCCAAGCACTTTGCAAGCAAAGATACTTGACACTTGGGGGCTAATGTATGCTGAAGAATTTTTACTTACAATGCCGGTTCATGCAAATTAAGTCCCAAGCACTTTGCAAGCAAAGATACTTGACACTTGGGGGCTAATGTGTATCGCAAGTTCAAGGTATCATATTACAACCGGGTTAAATATCTTCTTTCTAAACCACACAGAACAGTGCTAAGCAGTTTTCTAAGTCTACAGCATATTTATTCATAAGCAATAGACTTGGGGGCTGATATAGTAAGTATGATTCGGAAAAGGGGCATAAGTTATACCTCAGATTTTTGCTGTATTTGCTTCACCATGTCAATTTCCAGGTCGCAGCTGCTATGTACTTGATTGAGATAGCCAGAGACTATATCTCCAATGCTTAAATGAGTATAGTCAGCAATGTCTAGCTTGGCCTTTTGGCGTTCTAGCAGTTCCTCCTTAGCAGAGCACATGGCAAGGACAGTGGGCCGCCCTGGCTCAACAAACTGAGTCTTCAGAATCTCAACCTCTGGATCAATTGTCTTGGCCGGGCTAGGAGCTTCCGGGTTATCAGAGCTGTTGAGACTATCTTCGGCGGGTGGATCAGAGGTTGGTGTTGGAATGTCATAGGCTGGTTCAGGCGGCGGCTGATGGGTAGAACTATTAGGAGCGGTCGTGCCAAGCTCCGGTTCAGTCACGACCGGGTCTTGGGACGGCTTACTCTTTTTTGCCCTCTTACTGGGCTTCACTTGCACGCTGTGGACAAAGACAGAAGGATGAGTACAAAAGCATGAGTAAGGTAAAACATAAGGTTAACAAAAGTACATTACCCAGGGGCAGCTTTGAAAGACGGCATCTTAGATTGCATAGACTCGTCGGAGGAAGGAGAGGTATCCTGATAATTGGAGTCAGATGAATTGAGAGGTTGACGAATTAAACCCGTCAAAGGTAAAACAGAATGTAAATCGGAGATAACCTCAGTCCGACGCTTCCTGATTATGTCAGGTAAGCTGGAGGAGAGCTCTACATCCTTGCTGGTCCGGGTCTGCCTCCGGATTTCCAATTGCTGTTGCTTCAAAAGAAATTGAGGATCTTGGTAAGCCAAAGGATGTGAAAATCTTACTTTCCAGGTTACTCTTCGAATTTTCCGACGCGGCAGGGGCTCCGAGTCGGAGGAGATTATAGTTACCTCTTCCTCGACGGCTCGGCTGTTCCCCGTGTCTTCCTAGAAAGATTTAATGTCAGTAAGGTGATGATAAAGATTCAAGGGAGTTAGAAGTTACCTCTTCTTCATCGTCATCAGTGTCGTCAAGTTTAAACATATCTGAAGCGCTTGGCTTCCTCTTCTTCAAAGTTGCAGTCTTGGCGGCTTTCCTTTCGGCTCTTTTTGCCGCTCTAGCTTGTTTGGCCGCCTCATGGTCATACTTGACCTTCCAGAAGTTGTCATCGGCCTGTAAAAAATGATAAGGAATTATGAATAAAAGCAAGGTGTAACATGGTAAAGAGTATTCATTGAGGTTGATGACTTACTATGGGGGCCAGGTTCTTCTTGCAGAAAGGAAGTAAGCCAAAGGCATTACTAGTCACCCTGCCCTCTTTCAAGAACGTTTGGGTTGTAGCCTCCACCACATCATCTGGTAAGTCGTCGGGACTATGATGCAGTGGGTCATCCTTTTCGCCAGTGTAAGAGCACATTAAGCCGAGGCGGCGGCTTAACGGGATCACCCGCCAGGAGATCCAGACTCGCACCAAATCAATACCGTTCAAGCCATTACCTAAGAGGGCTTTGATCTTCTTGGTGGTAGGGGCAAGTGATAGACGTTCAACAGCGGTGAGCTTATCCGACGGCGGGTGATTTGATTCCAGGCGCAGAGCGCGGAAGCCGGGCAGAGGGTTCTCGTCAGCCGGGGAAGTGTACTAGCAATAGAACCACGTCTGATTCCAATCCTTCGGATGACTCAGCAGTTCAGCATAAGGAAAAAGGCAGTCTCTCCGCCACTGAATCGAAATGCCACCAAGTTCTAGACTGGGCCTGTTGGCACGTTCATTCTGCCGGTTTAAGTAGAATAGATCTCTGAACAAAAGCAGATTGGGCTCTTCTCCCAGGTACACCTCGCAGAAGACTTGGAAGTTGCAAATATTTGACACGGAATTGGGCCCGATGTCTTGAGGTCTGAGGTCAAAGGAATGCAAAACATCCCTGAAGAATTTTGAACCGGGTGGAGCAATCCCCGGCTCATATGATCCATAAAAATTATCGCCTCCCCTTTTTTGGGCTGAGGTTTCTCCTCGGACGGGTCAGGGGCACGATAAAACATGACCTCCTCCTTGGGTACACTACTAGGGAAAAGCCTAGCAGCAGCGCGGGTTTTGGGCCTATTAGTAGCGCGGGGGCCGGCGCTACTAATAAGGCGCTACAGCTAACGGATAGCAGTAGCGTGGGTGCCACCCGCGCTACTACTACGTCCTTTAGTAGTAGCATGGGTAAAAACCCGCGCTACTACTAATCTCTAATCTCTGATATATATATTTTTTGAATTTTCTCGGAAAAAAATCGATTTTCCCCTAATTTTCAAATTTCTGAATTATTTTAACCTCAAATCTCTAATCACCCCTCATCGCTGCTCAATTTAATCTCTAATCACCCCTCATCATTCCAAATCATCTAACTTCCCGGACGGTCACCCATCCTCTCACTACTCCACCCTGAGCACGCTTAACATCCGGGTTCTATTCTCCCTCGTTTCCAAGTCTGCACTTGTTGTTTTCCTGACAATAGTAAGATGTCAATCCTATTAACCTCAGGAATTTAGCTTGAGCATGAAGTCACACATTTCACTGTTTGAGTTTGAAAATATTGTTCTAAAAAATTAGTAACACTAATATTTCTTGAATAATTAGTTTGACCACAGTTTGACCACAGTTTGACCAGATTTGACCATAGTTTGACCATAGTTTGACCAGATTTGACCAAAATTCAAAAAATTAAAATAATTATTTAGTAACACTAATATTCTTGAATAATTAGTTTGACCATAGGTTGACCAGATTTAACAAAAATTAAAAAAAACTGAAATTTGATGAATTTTTTTGCCTCCAGATCTTAAAAGCCCTGTAACTTCTTTTCTGTTAGGTTTTTGAGGATTTTGAAAATGTTTAACAGGGTTCCCCCAGTTAAATTTGGATGTAACTTTTTGAGTAAATGATTTTTCATATAAAAAACTTTTTCATCCGAGTTAGTATGCAAAAGTTATGCGCATTTTTACAAATTCTCAAGAGATTTTGCAAATAAAGTCGAAATTCATATTTGCAAATTTTCCCAACAACTAGACACACATCACATGGGAAACTTATTTTCTTTTATTTTTTGACATTTTCATCATTTTCTTTTATTTTTTTAAACTGAAAAGGTGATCCACAGGGGGGGTAGAGTTTGAAACCCAGTATTTAGTAGTAGCGCGGGTTTTTACCCATCGCTACTACTATGGCATGTCCGCGAGGGGCACGGTTGAGACCGATTAGTAGTAGCGAGGGGTCAAAACTTAGTAGTAGCGCGGGTTTATAACCATCGCTACTACTATGGCATGGTCCAGGGGCACGGTAGAGACCACTTAGTAGTAGCGAGGGTTAAAAACCAACGCTACTGCTATCAACTTAGTAGTAGCGAGGGTTAAAAACCCGCGCTACTACTATGGCATGTCCCGGGGGGCACGGTAGAGACCACTTAGTATTAGCGAAGGTTAAAAACCCGCGCTACTGCTATCAACTTAGTAGTAGCGAGGTTTAAAACCTGCGCTACTAGTAAGTAGCAGTAGCGAGAGTTTTTAACCCTCGACACTAGTAAGATTCTATGTATAGGCTTTTCCCTAGTAGTGATAGATGGCCAGACTTCACAAATTCAGACAATTTGCTCTTTGTGACAGTGGATTGGACCCAATTACAGGTCACAGGAGCCTTGGTTGCCTTAGGTGCCATGACGTAAGTGGAAGCCTATGACAAAATAAGAAGCTCCGGTTCAATTTTAGCCTGAAAAGAAAGTATTTTTAAGTCTATTCAAAATGGCGGCTTAAGACGGGGACTAATGACATATGACTAATTATATCTGGTCAGTTAAGCCGCTATGAATATCAGAAGCAATTAAGTTATTTTAAACCGCCAGGAATTGGTAAAGGCTGTGATTCAGTGTTATCTTTTTTAAAAGCCGGCAGTGAGAGTCACTGCGACTAAATGGATCCGACAGGAATGGATTTTGCCTAAATGTCGCACAAACAGGTTTCGCAGTTGGCAGATATTATTTTGGATCAAACAGATGCACAAGAAAGAAAATATTCTAGACCTAAAACTAGTACAGATAAATTCATCAGTTCTAAACAAGGCTTCTGTATAGAGAAGAAGATCTATTTGCATTCGAAATGGGTGCGAAATAGTTACCGCATCAGTTTTATATCATCTTAAGGATCAAGAAACTGCGGTGGTGATGAAATCTATGAGGGGTTCCTGAGGAACAGCGAAGAACACCGAGGAACACGAAGGTCCTAATGCGGATCTGAGGAACAATAAGGAGGAAACTTACAGATGCAGAGTTGCTGCGGAGGTTCGTCGTGGTTTTCTGGTCATATCAGGTTGATGCAGCGGCCTGAGTTGGCGAGGACGAGGAGATCTGCGGCGGCGGCGGCGGCGGAGCTCGAGCAGCAGAGAAACAGTGAGAGGAAGAAGACGACCGAAGGGGGAGAATGGGAAAGACCTAGGTCGTGCCTATTTATAAGGAAGGGCTGACTGAGAAGGCGCGAGAAATGAGGAGATTGGATATCATTATCCAGCGACCCCGACGCCTCGAGTTTCGGGACAATCAGTAAAAGGCAAAGATCCGTTGAAGATATAGCAGAATAAAATAAGGATTTAAATGGAGATGACGTCACGACGGGTTAGCGTGGATCCAGAAGATGACGTCATGGCGGGTTAAACCCTTTTTGCACAGACAGAAGACCGAAGGCTTATTTCTTAAGGTATTTTAAGATTGACATGAACCGGTTCAAATCAATCTGGGGCCTAATGTTGGGGATATAACTATTTGTGTAAGCCGCCCAGGAGGGGACCGGGTTACACAAAGAAGGCTCATTAGAAAGAAGCCCAAGACCAAGCATGAAGATGGCGGTTCAATAAAGGGTCTGAGGCCCACAGGCGGCTTAAGGCCCATAGTAGTAAACCGCCATGATGGTATGACTTGTAACATAAGGTAGACTTAACTAGTCACCGAGCCGGACACTATCTATGAGCCGGCCGGGACTCTATAGGCCGTAGGGCATCCACCCGTGTATATAAGGGGACGACCCGCTGGTGGCTGAGGAGAAGAAACAACTGATCGAGAACCGGGCATAGCGTATCTCGCTCCCTGGTCATCGAAACATCAAGCAATACCAACCCAACTAGACGTAGGCATTACCTTTACCGTAAGGGGCCGAACAAGTATAAATCTCTCGTGTCGTTTGTCCCGATAACCCCATTAAGCTTCCTAGTTGCGATGGTTCCACAACTAAGTCCTTGCAAGAGGACATCTGCCATGACAATTCCACGACACATAGGGTGACACAGAACTAGCTCCAGTTCATCAATGTAATGTAGGCATGTATTCCGTATATAGTCATACGTGCTTATGGAAAAGAACTTGCATGACATCTTTTGTCCTACCCTCCCGTGGCAGCGGGGTCCTAATGGAAACTAAGGGATATTAAGGCATCCTTTTAATAGAGAACCGGACCAAAGCATTAGCACTTAGTGGATACATGAACTCATCAAACTATGGTCATCACCGAGAAGTATCCTGATTATTGTCACTTCGGGGTTGTTGGATCATAACACATAATAGGTGACTATAGACTTGCAAGACAACATCAAGAACTCACATATATTCATGAAAACATAATAGGTTCAGATCTGAAATCATGGCACTCGGGCCCTAGTGACAAGCATTAAGCATATCAAAGTCATAGCAACATCAATCTCAGAACATACTGGATACTAGGGATCAAACCCTAACAAAACTAACTTGATTACATGGTAAATCTCATCCAACCCATCACCGTCCAGCAAGCCTACGATGGAATTACTCACGCACGGCGGTGAGCATCATGAAATTGGTGATGGAGGATGGTTGATGATGACGACGACGTCGAATCCCCCTCTTCGGAGCCCCGAACGGACTCCAGATCAGCCCTCCTGAGAGAGATTAGGGCTTGGTGGTGGCTCCGTATCGTAAAACACGATGAATCTTTCTCTCTGATTTTTTTCTCCGCGAAAGTGAACATATAGAATTGGAGTTGACATCGGTGGAGGTCCAGGGGGGCCACGAGGCACGGGCGGGGCCCACACCCTCGTGGACAGGGTGTGGGCCTTCTAGTGCTGATTCTTTCACCAGTATTTTTTATTAATTCTGAAAAGTTGCTCCGTGGATTTTCAGGTCATTCCGAGAACTTTTATTTCTGCATAAAAATAACACCATGGTAGTTCTGCTGAAAACAACGTCAGTCCGGGTTAGTTCCATTCAAATCATCCAAGTTAGAGTCCAAAACAAGGGCAAAAGTGTTTGGAAAAGTAGATACGATGGAGATGTATCACTAGGCGATTTGCATGTAGTCTCCTACTGGATTGATACCTTGGTTCTCAACTGAGAGAAATACTTATGCTACTTTGCTGCATCACCCTTTCCTCTTCAAGGGAAAACCAACGCATGCTCAAGAGGTAGGAGAGTCCCGAATGTGATCACAGACAAGACGAGCAGTCTCGAGATGGTTGAGACATAAAGATCGATATATTGGAAGGCTATGTTTGGACATCGGAATGGTTCCGGATGAGTTTGGACATTTTTTGGAGTACCGAGAGGTTACCGGAACCCCCAGGGAGTCAAGTGGCCTTACTGGGCCTTAGTGGAAGAGAGGAGAAGGCAGCCAGGTGGAGGGCGCCCCCCCCCAAGCCCAATCCGAATTGGGGTGGGGAGCCGGCCCCCCTTTCCTTCTCCCTCTCTCCCTCTTCCTTCTTCTCCTACTCCAACTAGGGAAGGGGGGAAACCTACTCCTACTAGGAGTAGGACTCCCCCATTGGGAACGCCATAGAGAGGGCCGACCCTTCCCTCCTCCACTCCTTTATATATGGGGGAGGGGGCACCCCATAGACACACAAGTTGATAGTTGTCTTAGCCGTGTGCGATGCCCCCCTTCATAGATATCCACCTCGGTCATACCGTTGTAGTGCTTAGGCGAAGCCCTGCGTTGGTAACTTCATCATCACCGTCATCACGCTGTCGTGCTGACGCTCGGCCCAGCTGGATCAAGAGTACGAGGGACGTCACCGAGATGAACGTGTGCAGATCGCGGAGGTGCCGTGCGTTCGGTACTTGATCGGTTGGATCACGAAGACATTCGACTACATCAACTGCGTTACTTAATGCTTCCGCTTTTGGTCTATGAGGTTACGTGGACACACTCTCCCGCTCGTTGCTATGCATCACATAGATAGATCTTGCATGATCGTAGGTAATTTTTTTGAAATACTGCGTTCCCCAACACAACATAGTGATGTTCACCATTGAAAACTACTCCATCTCACGTGATGATTGGACATGGTTTAGTTGATTTGGATCACGTGATCACTTAGATCATTAGAGGGATGTCTATCTAAGTGGGAGTTCTTACGTAATATGATTAATTGAACTTTAATTTATCATGAACTTAGTACCTGATAGTATTTTGCATGTCTATGTTGTTGTAGATCAATGGCTCGTGCTACTGTTCCTTTGAATTTAAATGCGTTCCCAGAGAAAGCTAAGTTGAAAGATGATGGTAGCAACTACACGGACTGGGTCCGTAACTTGAGTATTATCCTCATTGCTACACAGAAGAATTACATCCTGGAAGCACCGCTAGGTGCAAGACCCGCTGCAGGAGCAACGCCGCACGTTGTAAACACCTGGCAGAGCAAAGCTGATGACTACTCGATAGTTCAGTGTGCCAGGCTTTACGGCTTAGAACCAGGACTTCAACGATGTTTTGAATGTCATGGAGCATATGAGATGTTCCAGGAGTTGAAGTTAATATTTCAAGCAAATGCCCGGATCGAGAGATATGAAGTATCCAATAAGTTCTACAACTGTAAAATGGAGGAGAATAGTCCTACCAGTGCACACATACTCAAAACATCTGGGTACCACAATCACTTGACTCAACTGGGAGTTAATCTTCCAGTTGATAGTGTCATTGACAAAGTTCTTCAATCACTGCCACCAAGCTACAAAAGCTTCATGATGAACTATAATATGCCAGGGATGGATAAGACAATTCCCGAGCTCTTCGCGATGCTAAAGGCTGTGGAGGTAGAAATCAAAAAGGAGCATCAAGTGTTGATGGTCAACAAGACCACCAGTTTCAAGAAAAAGGGAAAAGGGAAGAAAGGGAACTTCAAGAAAAACGGCAAGCAAGTTGCTGCTCAAGTGAAGAAGCCAAAGTCTGGACCTAAGCCTGAGACTGAGTGCTTCTACTGCAAAGGGACTTGTCACTGGAAGCAGAACTGCACCAAGTATTTGGCGGATAAGAAGGATGGCAAGGTGAACAAAGGTATATGTGATATACATGTTATTGATGTGTACCTTACTAATGCTCGCAGTAGTGCCTGGGTATTTGATACTGGTTCTGTTGCTAATATTTGCAACTCGAAACAGGGACTACGAATTAAGCAAAGATTGGCTAAGGACGAGGTGACGATGCGCATGGGAAATAGTTCCAAAGTTGATGTGATCGCCGTCGGCACGCTACCTATACATCTACCTTCGGGATTAGTTTTAGACCCGAATATTTTTTATCTGGTGCTAGCGTTAAGCATGAACATTATATCTGGATCTTGTTTGATGCGATACGGTTATTCATTTAAATCAGAGAATAATGGTTGTTCTATTTATATGAGTAATATCTTTTATGGCCATGCACCCTTGAAGAGTGGTCTATTTTTATTGAATCTCGATAGTAGTGACACACATATTCATAATATTGAAGCCAAAAGATGCAAAGTTGATAATCATAGTGCAACTTATTTGTGGCACTGCCGTTTGGGTCATATTGGTGTAAAGCGCATGAAGAAACTCCATGATGATGGACTTTTGGAATCACTTGATTATGAATCACTTGATGCTTGCGAACAATGCCTCATGGGCAAGATGACTAAAACTCCGTTCTCCGGAACAATGGAGTCAGCAACAGACTTGTTGGAAATAATACATACTGATGTATGTGGTCCGATGAGTGTTGAGGCTCGTGGCGGGTATCGTTATTTTCTGACCTTCACAGATGATTTGAGAAGATATGGGTATATCTACTTAATGAAACGTAAGTCTGAAATATTTGAAAAGTTCAAAGAATTTCAGAGTGAAGTGGAAAGTCATCGTAACAAGAAAATAAAGTTTCTATGATCTGATCGTGGAGGAGAATATTTGAGTTACAAGTTTGGTCTTCATTTGAAACAATGCGGAATAGTTTCGCAACTCACGCCACCCGGAACACCACAGCGTAATGGTGTGTCCGAATGTCGTAACCACACTTTACTAGATATGGTGCGATCTATGATGTCTCTTAATGATTTACCGCTATCGTTTTGGGGTTATGCTTTAGAGACGGCTGCATTCACGTTAAATAGGGCACCATCTAAATCCATTGAGACGACACCATATGAACTGTGGTTTGGCAAGCAACCCAAGTTGTCGTTTCTTAAATTTTGGGGCTGCGATGCTTATGTGAAAAAGCTTCAACCTGATAAGCTCGAACCCAAATTGGAGAAATGTGTCTTCATAGGATACCCAAAGGAAACTGTTGGGTACACCTTCTATCACATATCCGAAGGCAAGATATTTGTTGCTAGGAATGGATCCTTTCTAGAGAAGGATTTTCTCTCGAAAGAAGTGAGTGGGAGGAAAGTAGAACTTGATGAGGTAATTGTACCTGCTCCCTTATTGGGAAGTAGTTCATCACAGAAATCAGTTCTAGTGATTCCTACACAATTTAGTGAGGAAGCTAATGATGATGATCATGTAACTTCTGATCAAGTTACTACCGAACCTCGTAGGTCAATCAGAGTAAGATCCGCACCAGAGTGGTACGGTAATCCTGTTCTGGAAGTCATGTTACTTGACCATGACGAACCTACGAACTATGAGGAAGCGATGATGAGCCCAGATTTCATGAAATGGCTTGAGGCCATGAAATCTGAGATGGGATCCATGTATGAGAACAAAGTGTGGACTTTGGTTGACTTGCCCGATGATTGGCAAGCCATAGAGAATAAATGGATCTTCAAGAAGAAGACTGACACTGACGGTAAAGTTACTGTCTACGAAGCTCGACTTGTTGTGAAAGGTTTTTGACAAGTTCAAGAAGTTGACTACGATGAGACCTTCTCACCCGTAGCGATGCTTAAGTCCACCCGAATCATGTTACCAATTGTCGCATTTTATGATTGTGAAATTTGGCAAATGGATGTCAAAACTGTATTCCTGAATGGATTTCTGGAAGAAGAGTTGTATATGATGCAACAATAAGGTTTTATTGATCCAAAGGATGCTAACAAAGTGTGCAGGCTCCAGCTATCTATTTGTGGACTGGTGCAAGCATCTCGGAGTTGGAATAAACGTTTGATGGTGTGATCAAAGCATATGGTTTTATACAGACTTTCGAAGAAGCCTGTATTTACAAGAAAGTGAGTGGGAGCTCTGTAGCATTTCTAATATTATATGTGGATGACATATTGTTGATTGGAAATAATATAGAATTTCTGGATAGCATAAAAGGATACTTGAATAAGAGTTTTTCAATGAAAGATCTCAGTGAAGCTGCTTATATATTGGGCATCAAGATCTATAGAGATAGATCAAGATGCTTGATTAGACTTTCACAAAGCACATACCTTGATAAAGTTTTGAAGAAGTTCAAAATGGATCAAGCAAAGAAAGGGTTCTTGCCTATGTTACAAGGTGTGAAGTAGAGTCAAACTCAATGCCTGACCACTACAGAAGATAGAGAGAAAATGAATGTCATTCCCTATGCTTCAGCCATAGGTTCTATCATGTATGCAATGTTGTGTACCAGACCTGATGTGTGCCTTGCTATTAGTTTAGCAGGGAGGTACCAAAGTAATCCAGGAGTGGATCACTGGACAGCGGTCAAGAACATCCTGAAATACCTGAAGAGGACTAAGGATATGTTTCTCATTTATGGAGGTGACAAAGAGCTCATCGTAAATGGTTACGTTGATGCAAGCTTTGACACTAATCCGGATGACTCTATGTCACAAACCGGATACATATTTATATTGAACGATGGAGCTGTCAGTTGGTGCAGTTCTAAGCAAAGCGTCGTGGCGGGATCTACGTGTGAAGCGGAGTACATAGCTCCTTCGGAAGCAGCAAATGAAGGAGTCTGGATGAAGGAGTTCATATCCGATCAAGGTGTCATACCTAGTGCATCGGGTCCAATGAAAATCTTTTGTGATAATACTGGAGCAATTGCCTTGGCGAAGGAATCAAGATTTCACAAGAGAACCAAACACATCAAGAGACGCTTCAATTCCATCTTCGATCAAGTCAAGGAGGGAGACTTAGATATTTGCAAGATAGATACGGATCTGAATGTTGTAGACCCGTTGACTAAGGCTCTCTCACGAGAAAAACATGATCAACACCAAGACTCCATGGGTGTTAGAATCATTACTGTGTAATCTAGATTATTGACTCTATTGCAAGTGGGAGACTGAAGGAAATATGCCCTAGAGGCAATAATAAAGTTGTTACTTATATTTCCTTATATCATGATAAATGTTTATTATTCATGCTAGAATTGTATTAACCAGAAACTTAGTACAAGTGTGAATACATAGACAAACAGAGTGTCCCTAGTATGCCTCTACTTGACTGGCTCATTAATCGAAGATGGTTAAGTTTCCTAGCGATAGACATGAGTTGTCATTTGATGAACGGAATCACATCATTAGAGAATGATGTGATGGACAAGACCCTTCTGTTAGCTTAGCACTATGATCATTCCGTTTGCTTCTATTGCTTTCTTCATGACTTATACATGTTCCTATGACTATGAGATTATGCAACTCCCGAATACCAGAGGAACACTTAGTGTGCTATCAAACATCACAATGTAATTGGGTGATTATGAAGCTGCACTACAGGTGTCTCCGATGGTGTTTGTTGAGTTGGCATAGATCGAGATTAGGATTTGTTACTCCGATTGTTAGAGAGGTATCTCTGGGCCCTCTCGGTAGTGATCATCACTATAAGCTTTGCAAGCAATGTGACTAATGAGTTAGTTGCGGGATGATGCATTACGGAATGAGTAAAGAGACTTGCCGGTAACGAGATTGAACTAGGTATGTGGATACTGACGATCGAATCTCAGGCAAGTAACATATCGATGACAAAGGGAAGAACGTATGTTGATATGCGGTTTGACCGATAAAGATCTTCGTAGAATATGTAGAGCCAATATGAGCGTCCAGGTTCTATGGTTATTGACCGGAGATGTGTCTCGGTCATGTCTACATAGTTCTCGAACCCGTAGGATCCGCACGCTTAACATTCGATGATGATTTGTATTATGAGTTATGTGATTTGATGTACCGAAGGTTGTTCGGAGTCCCGGATGAGATCACAGACATGACGAGGAGTCTCGAAATGGTCTAGACATAAAGATTGATAT